>NW_005844490.1:4155-5493 GCF_000455745.1 Alligator sinensis | reverse complement strand
CCCCCCCTGTTTCTGTGTGAAGCCCCCTGCATGTCCTTGTGCATCCCCCGTCAGGCTCCCTACTGCTTTAACCTGCCTCTGGCCCCCTCAAGGTCTGTAAGTCCCCCGTGTTTGGTCCTCCAGCCCCCCGCATCCCCCCCTGTTTGCCGCTCCAGTCTCCTACGTGTCCCGTCAGGCCCCCTGCTGCCCTAACCCTTGTCTTGCACTCTCAAGGTCCTTGTGTCCCCCCTATTTCCTCTTCAAGCTGTGTGCATCCCGTGTATTTGCTCCTCCAGCCCCCTGCATTGCCCACTCTCTCCGGCTCAAGCTGCGTGTATCTTGTCTCTTAGCCCCTCAAGCTCCCTGCTGCCTTAACTGCTGTCTGGCCTTGTCGAGCACCATGCATCCCCGCTCAAGCCCTGTGCATCCCCGCCGCCTCTTTCTCCATGAAGCCCCCTGCATCTCCTCTCAAGGCCCTGGTGCCTTAATGTGTGTCTGGCCCCTCTCAAGGTCTCTGTATCGCCCACTTTTTAGTCCCTAGCGTCCTTAATGTGCTCTCTGGTTCTCTATAATAGTAGAGATGAGACTTGATCCCACAACTTTGTAGGAGTCTGGGTGTGTCAGGGCAATACCACAAGTGCTAGGCTACAGCACGTGGTTGTTGTCAGCTAGCACAGATTTTAATTCTGTCGTGCGATGACCTTGTGTTCTGTGAGGCGGCGGGCAGCGTACGGGCGTGCGGTCCTTTGGCACGTAGCGTCGCAGCGTGCGGGTGGAGGAGAGGGGGTGCATTTTGCTGTGTTTGAGTTGGGACCGGGCAATGGAGAGTGGTTTCAAGGTTGCTGTCCATGGTGGCCGAGCCATGGGGGGAGCTGTCCGGTGCTGCTCTGTTGCGCTGTGTTTTGTTTGCGCGGTGCGCGGTAGGGGTGACCGTGTCCGGCCTTCCAGGTTTGGACCTGTGCGGAACGGATCGGTGGCGAGCCTTTGTTGGGATTTGGGTGTGTTCCGGCAGAGCGCGGAGTGTCGTGCTAAGTTGTTGAGGCAGGACTCGGGGCTGTTTGCTGTGGGGAGAGGTGTTTGAGGTGGAGCAGGTGGGCTTTTGGTGCTGTTTTGTGATTCTGTGGGGGAGTGGCAGCGGAGGCAGGTGTGCTTCATTGTCGGGATGATGTAGGGCCTGCCTGTGTGGTGGCCCTGCCCATTTCAGGGAGTTTAAAAGCTGCGTGGCTGAGGTAGGTAGGCAGTTAGCCTCTGGCCTCCTCGGAGGTTAGAGGTCCCCGCTTGGGATCGGGAGCGGCCGTTGCCGCTCCGGTCTCTCGCCGTCCCGGCTGCGGGAAAGGAAACGCTGTCTGCCGGGGGCCG
>NW_005844490.1:0-309 GCF_000455745.1 Alligator sinensis | reverse complement strand
CCTAACCCTAACCTGGACCCCTGTGCAGTTGTGGACCCATTCCCTAACTGTGAGCTTAACCTGGACTCCTGTGCATTTGCAGACCTGTTCTGTAACCCTAAGGTGGACCCATGTGCACTTGCAGACCTGTTCCCTAACCCTAACCTGGACCCCTGTGCAGTTGTGGACCTGTTCCCTTACCTGGACACCTGTTGATCTGTTCTCTAACCCTGGGGTTCGGGTGTCATGTTAGGATTAGGGTTTGGGCGTTGTGTTAGGGTGTTGGGTTAGGGTGTTATGTTAGGGTTAGGGTGTTGGGTTAGGGTTAGG
>NW_005844489.1:1723-5497 GCF_000455745.1 Alligator sinensis | reverse complement strand
CTCAGCTGCGGGGGTCAGGGCCTTGTATCACTGGCAGAAGTAGCCCTCCAGGCAGCGATGCACACGGCGGGGAAGTGTGGGATTGCCCGAGGCACCACTGAAGTGCACAGTCCTGCAACAGGTTCTCATGTGTGCCCGGGGCACCATTGCAGGAGGGCATAGGGGTTGGGCACCCCTCGGTGTGCTCAAACAGCTCCATGTGGCATGACCTGGGAAGTCTCAGTAGGGGCATGCTTGGGGCACAGCAGGGGTAATGCCCCATCCAGCTTTCTGATGAGACATACCAGGGAGAGAACAGGGGCATCACCAGCTCGGTGTCCCAGATGAGTGGGAGCCCTAGTCCCTCTGACCCCGGGCAGCATGAGCCTCCCTCCATGGGAGCAAAGTGCTTGGTGTGCAGAGGAGAAGGGAAGGAGTTGGTCCAGGGCAACTGTTACGTCTCAGCTCTGTGTTCTTGGGCAACCCTGGCACGGGACACAGCTTGTCTGACTCACAAAGGACTCCCCGCCCCCTCCCTCCCCCACCTCCGTAAATGAAACTGATAGAGATGCAGTGGGAGACACACCTAAGACCCTCCAGATCAGGGTGACAAGAGTGAAACAACTGCCCTAGGTCTCACGTGCATCCGAGATGGTACCAGATCCCCATTCATTTACATGGGAGATGAAGAACAGAAAGCCTGAAGCAGAGACTGAAGTGAATTCTGGGATCAGAGAAACAGGGGAGCACTGCATGATGGGGAATCCGTGCTCCAAATGCTAATCAACCCATGTTCACACACACCCAGCTCAGCATTTATCAGACCAGTTCTAATCTGGCTTTACAAAGGACTTTCCCCCCTCCCCGCCCCCCAGACACACACTCACCTCTAAGTTTACTAGGCATCTCGGGCCGTACATTCCCCGGTCCCACTATGGGAGGCCTATGTACACTTGATTGACTAAAACTCGGTTGCCGGGTTAGGGAATGCTGAGGCAAGAGACCGAGTCCGAGGGGGTATGGGCTACATTTGAACAATGGTTAAGGGTTCGTCACAGCGTCCAGCCCATTGGAGCCCTAATCACAGGTGTTGTCATGCTTTTCCCAGGACAACTGCTGGAAGTTCTCCTGCCCAAAGGTTATGAGCACCCCAATAATTGCCTTAAGTCTGTTAAAAGACTATAGTAAGATCTGGAAAAGTCATGCTAAGCTGAGGCTTGTTCACAACAAGTGAAAATCCAAAATCCTGATGCTGCAAGCTATCTATTGTTTCTGAAGAAACCATGAGATATCCCATCAGTATATCTGCCACCCATAGGAATTTCAAGCTGGCTCCCAAGTGTCTGGGTACTCCCTAACCTTATGTGTTTCTTGATTATCAATCAGTTTCTTGAGATGTTCCAAACCAGATAACCCCTTGTCAAGAGAAAAGACAATGATTTACACTATTGAAGATGTTTCGAAGCAGCAGAACCGAGGGTATAAAAATCTGTAGAAAGCAGCAGTGTGTGTGCTTCAAGAAGAAAACTCCTGTGCTGACACCATCCCCTGTTGTTCTTGGGACGCTGGAAGAACAGATCATCTCCCTGTCATATTGAATGAAATATTTTGAATGTTTGTAAAGGTTGTCCATTAGCCAGTTTCAGGAAGAAGATCAGATTTATCTCCTTATCTAAGTCATTGTTTTTGGGACTATGTGCAAAATGTCCTGACTTCGCTTAAAGCCTAAATTTAATTTTTATCTTTAGAAGTCTTTTACAAAGAGAGCAAATATCCTGAATTCCGAGACATCAAACCCTAAGGCCTTTTAACAAGATTGGTAAGAAAAGGGCATTTGCAGTGATATGGACGTCTCCCCAAGAGTAATTTAAAATGCTCAACAAAGGTAATTTCAAAAGAATCTGTTGAGTAAGATCCGAGCCCAAATTTGGGAGTAATGACAAGTTGAGTAGGAGGAGCCCACTGACGGCAGCTCACTCAATAAAAACTGTAATTTACTGTCCCAATTTGGAGGTGACTTCACTTGCAGAACAACGAAGGAAGAATCACAAGTGTAGGCCGGAACAGATTGATCACCTGATCCACCCTCTCCGTGAACACAAATTTCTTAGTTCACGCTGAAGCTGCGGAGCGCCCGAAAGGGACTGAAGGAAGGGGACTTAGTCCTATCACTGCTGAGGCCAGCCTATTGAATTGTATTGCTGAGGGGAGCCCATTGAACCGTACTACTGAGGCCAACCCATTAAATTGTACTACTGAGGAATGAAACCATATTTTGGTATTTGGCTTCTCGGAATTCTAGGATTGTAAGTATATTATGAAAAATAACAGTATTGATTCAAATTTAACTTTTAGTTGTAATTGTAGTTGTTTTTGTAACACTAATTCTTATAGCATTGTTTGGGAAGGAAGTGCATTCGGAGCATTGTTTCTGATATATGTAATTATTGTGTTTTTAATGTTTGTGGTGTTTCTTAAAGCTAAGCAGTGTTATATGCGTAGCAAAGAGTTTTAAAATAAAATTGTGTTATATAAATTAAGTGTGTAATCATTGTGAAATCGTGCAATCAGCTAACTACTCCCCCAGCCAGTGCATCAAAACGAATCAGTAAATTGTGTGGGATTTTCTCTATTCCATAACCCACTAGAGACACTCCCTTCAAGGATTGTGCTACGGACTGTGCCTGTCAGCTTTGAAGCCCGAGTACCTTGGACTGGTGAGATCCCAGTGCTCTCTCTCTCTTTTCACTCTAGGCATAAATTTCTGAACCTGAACTGTATTAGTTAAGCTTGAGCTAAGTTTCCCCAAATACTTAGTGAACCCAGGGTAGTGTTGTAATTGTTTGTGTTTGCTTTTTCCTTTTGCATGTCTATTACTACTAGTACCATTCTATATTTCATATGTTTAGCAATAAATAACTTTTATAGTCCACCTGGTACTAACTGGGTATATTTTTCCTTCTCTGCTTCTCTTTCCTCCTGTGCTCTGCAGCAACGCTTCTTTTACCTAAGCTAAAGATCCCTGTGAAGCCCAAAAATACTGTGGGGTCTGCTCATCAAGAGGCCAAAGATTGGGACATGGTGAGTTTGAAACTCATAAGGGGATCAGCTTGTACAGGCTGACTGACCCAGTTTAACTCAGACATGCCCTTATGAACTGAATACTGGCCTGTGAGGGTGTCAGCTGGACACCCAGCTGGATTCAGAGGGATTCTGTTTGCCTGTGTGCTTGTGTCCGACTATGGTTTATTGTTGCTCTGATTAACTGATTCTTGGCATATGAGAGTGTCAGCCTGTCCATGCTGATCAACCCGGCAAGGTCAGGCGTGTCACGTTAATTTGTGTGTGTTTGTGTGTATGACTGATTTGGGGACTGGAGGAACCCAGCCCCATTGAAACTGAGTTCTGCAAGATAGCTCCATTGGGGTGAGGACTTGCAGAAGGGAGATATACAGCTCCGTATCGAAACACAAGTAACACAAGCAGCACATTAACAGAATTACCAAGACCCTAGAAACCTATCCCTAATAAATGAGCACCCCCCAAAGTAATGGGCAAATCTGGTAACACAACCCTGGCAGGTGCTATTAAGGGCCAGCCCTGGCCTGGCCTGGGGAGGGGATCAGGAAGGCAGGCTGCCTGCAACAAGAGTGAAGCCGGCCACCTGCCCCCGTGGAGGGAGTGGGGATGGACGGCTTGTGCAGTGGCCACCCATGACAGGGGCTACCTGGCTAACTTCCCATGGTCCCTGGGCACCTATACACGCACGACCCCCGATCTAAGGCTGGGTGGTGC
>NW_005844489.1:0-919 GCF_000455745.1 Alligator sinensis | reverse complement strand
CCAGCGAGCAGGAGAGGAACCTGGCTTCTGGGGTTGAAGAGAAGCGCGTTGCCATCCAGCACAGCATGGTGCCAGCCAGGAGCTGCTTCTAGAGCAGACAGCCTCTGAATCACAGCGTCCTAGACCCTAAACACTGGAGGCTGCAAGTGGAAGAGGAACCGTGCAAAATACCCTGGTCTGACCCGGTTTGCTCTGCCTTTCAGCATCCGCTGTCTAGCACCGTGTGACACGGGAGGCTGGGCTTGTGGGATCTGTGGTCTCACCCAGTAAATGGCAGTGCCTATGCAGTGCCAGAAGAAAAGCATTCATTGACCACCGCTGTTTTGAGAACACATGGGCGCAGGCAGGGAAGCCCGTCCTTGGGGAAAAAGTACACCAAAAAACGCCAGTAGCCCAATGGATAAAGCACTGCCTTTCTAAGCCAGGGATTGTGGGTTCAAGTCCTTCTTTGGTTGATCTTGTTAATGTTTAACCAAGGTGCAGATGAGAAAGCGTTAAAGATATGTTCACAGGCTTCCTCTATGCAACCTGTTCCATTTCTTCATCACCCTCATAAGACGAGAGGTTTTCCTAACATCCAACTTAACCCTCTCTTGCTGGACTTTGAGACGATTGCACCTTGTTCTGTCATCTGTGGCCACTGAGAGCAGTCCAGCTTTGTGCTCCTTGAAACCACCCTGCAGGTAGGTAAAGGCTGCTATCAAATCCCTTCTCAGTCTTCTCTTTTCCAAACTCAATACACCCAGTTCCCTTCGCCTCTCCTTACAAATCCTGCCCCCCAGTCCCACAGCCATTTACTCTCCAGCAAGCAGCAGCTTAGACAGGGATTTGGTGATTTGGATTTGGTGACTGAGCACATGGGAGTCCCCATGCTGCCCCTGGCCTGGTCTGAGCCAAGTGCTTTGGAGCCTGAGCTCCA
>NW_005844488.1:4622-5519 GCF_000455745.1 Alligator sinensis | reverse complement strand
AGCTGCGCTGGACCTTACTCAAGACCGGAAACAGGCATGTTGCTCAGATTGATTAAAGTAGATCAGAGCCGTCCTGCAATGTCGTCTTAAGCGTTGATTTGATGGTCTGAACTGTGCGGTCAGCCTGCCATTGGATTGTGGGTATCCGGGGCTAGAATGGGTGATGGTTATGCCCAAGTCGGTCGCAAACTGTTTCATCGTGTGACTTGCAAATGGCACGTGATCACAGACAATTTCTCTAGGTATGAAATGGTGAGCAAACACAGACTTCGTTTTGCCTACTACCATGCCAGCTGTTTTGTCTGGCAGGTGCAAAACTTCAGGTACTTGGGGTAATAGTTGACTAGGATCAAATGAGACTGTCCGTGTTGGTCAAAAATGTCTGCTGTCAGTTTTAGCCAAAGCAGGTCTGGGATCTCATGTGAGATCGTGGGCTCTTTCTGATTCCTGGGTTGGAGCTCTTGACAAGGTGCACAATTCGCAATCCATCACTCGATGTGGGCATTCGTTTTAGGCCCACTTTTCGTCTTGAGGGCGGGCTTCAACTCGCCTGAGGTTGCATAGGGAATTTTTCCACAACCATGCACAACTGGTGGTACCGCTGAATCGACATCGGTGTGGTGGGTACCAGGAAACTGGCCCAAACCTTCAAAAACATCCGGGTATATTTAGAGACGTTGGTTGCAGGTGCTGTCCGAGCCATTCCATGGACTCATCGGAGAAGGTCTAAGGTGGTGCATGCCACCCTACCACATATTGGTGGGTCACTATTGTCTGTTATATAAAAAGTTAAATCATGTTCATTAGCACCAGATTTGCAGTGTGCAAGGAATGCACTTTTTGGTTGGATGAGTGCACTGCCGAATGCAACCAATGTAACATGAGCTGGAGTCTTCC
>NW_005844488.1:0-2621 GCF_000455745.1 Alligator sinensis | reverse complement strand
TGCCCTGAAATATCCCAAAGTGTTGAGATCCCAGAGACCTCGGCACAGGGTGAGCCTGAGCAGGGCATCCTCAGGGTCCCTCAACATCTTCCCATGTGCTCAGGCAAGGACTGGCACGATGCTTATTCTTACCCTTTCTTTGTTATAGAAGCCCGGTCTCGGATCTGGAGGGGGAGTTCAGATGCCCAACAGCGGGTTGGGGTTTGGGGCAGGGGTCTCTGCACCTCTCTGCAGAGCCTCTGGATTCACCTTTGGCAGCAACTCCAGAAACCAGCTCCATCAGGTACATGGGGAGCGGCTGGACATGAGTGGCCTGAAAGCAGCAGACAGAGGGTCTTCCCAGCTGCCGTCAGGAGGTCATCACAACTCAACACTAGCCCTGCTCCCCAGATGTGGGTATTTTGGGAGTGCCAGGCACATCTACATGAGCCGTTTACTGTGCACTTGCCTAATGAACCGCACAGCCTGTCCATGCGTCTTTGAAAGAGCACCAAACTAATCAACTCTGCAGCAGGGTAGGACTTGTAAATACACAGCTGCAGAGTTTTTTTGTGCACAGCAGCACACAAGTAGACCCGTCCAGCTGGCTGTGGCACGAGGGTGCTTCTGTGCTGGGGCTGTCTGCCAGCAAGCCCCGCGCCGAAGCAACCTCATGCCCCAGCCAACCCCTCTGAGCACATTGAGCCCAGTCGACCCCCTCGCACCCAGGAGCTTTGCCCCCTAAATGCCCGGGTAGATGCTCCCACTGAATCTCCTATGCTGTAGACAAGACCTCCTGTCCCAGGTCTAGGGGAGTCCTTGGAAGCAGCACATTCATTTACTAAAGCCTTGATATTGCTCTGCCTTACACCAAGGCTAGGGAAAGGACCTGTATGGCTCCATGATACAGGGAACATAGTAAGAGAGGAAATGAGACTCGGGCTGCCTGCCTTCTCCAGGACAAATCCATTTTAATATTTGAAGGTTGGTGGCCTGTAGATATTTGGACAGTTCTCCAGCACCTTGGCTCCCTGGCCCCAGGCCTAATTTAGGATGGAGATGTGGTCCATGTCTTTACAGAGCAGAAAGATCCCAACAAAAATGGCAAGAAGCCTTTTGCATGAGACGAGCCATTGCAGCGCTGGCTAGCTGTGGCAACAAGCCATGAAAGGGAAACCGCTTTAGCATTCTTTGAGGCACATTTTGTTTCTTAAGGACATTTTTCACATTCCAAGCCAAATCCGCCCAATGAAGTCCAAATCAGTGAGTCAGTTCAGACCCGTAAGTGGCCCTACAACCAGCAGGCCCAAGCACGGAGGCTTGAGGTTTGGATGCCCGCGAGTTTTGCCTGTCCTCAGACAGCTGCAGAAGCAAGCGAGGGAGGAGCCTCCCATGTCCATAAAGTGGGCTTTAAGCCCCAACACCTTGGCGGGTACTAAACCACGCCAGAAGAACAGTTATACCCAGGAACGCTTAAGGAAAACTGCCTTCATGGACCCAGATCCATGGTGTTTCCCCTGCCAGGAGCAGCCTCTCTGCAGCCTGCTGGAGCACCCCATGTGCTCCCCCTTCCTGGGATCTCTGCCAGGATCAGGCCGGGGAGCTGCACCTCAGAGGGCAAAGCTCCCACATGGACAGTATCTGCGTAGAAAGAGGAATGGGATCTGCCATCTGAAACCTGAGCCTGTTCCAGCCTCAGGAAGGGCTCAGCCTCCTCTGGCAAGTAGAGGGGAAAAACCCTCGGGGAAAATGGAAAGCAATGACTAGGTAAACGGGCAGAAGGAAGTGCTAAACCAAACCCAAGCAGGTTCTTTGCAGTGAAGGCCTCAGGTGAGTCCACAGCAAATTTCAGAAGAATTTGCAGCACTAATAAATTCTCCTGTCTTTTTATTACATGTTACACACCTACTCAATGGTGGCTTTTACTAACACACACATAGCGGGAGATGCATTCTTCCCCTACGTGTGCAAAACCATCCATGTGGCAGGGGCCGCCGAGTGACCCTTCTGTACTGAAGGTCACGAAAGTGGGCACTTCTATTTGGAGCTGACGTCACTGTGTGCTCTGTCCATTTGGAAGGCAAGCATTTCCCAATCTTTCTCACTGAACCTGTCCTGAGGTTTCTTTGTGAGGAAGCCTTGACATTTTTGGCACGCCTCACAGATGCCTTTCTTGAAGCTCTTCCTCGAGCGGTCAGTGGCATCAAGGGCATCGGGGCAGTTGGCACGATTCTCTCAGAGGCGCTGCTAGAGGGCATGCTCCTTAGGAGGGCTTTACAGCACTTGAGATTGAACTTCTTCCTTGGTTGCTTCTTTTGTTGACATGGTTTTGTGGCCGTACGGATGGAGACGATGCAACGGCTCAAACAAGGATCTATCTCGCTCCTTTGGGGCTGGTCTTCTCCTCGTCTTCTTCTCATGCCCCACCTGAGAGAGCTGACGACAGGGATTCAGCAGAACCGGAGGATTGTTCAAATCGGAGTGGGCCGCGACGGGAGCGCTTCTGCTGCGCCCATGCTGGCACTTGGAGTACTGCGCTGCCCTGGTCGTGGCTGTGCCGAGGTAGACTTTGCAATGGATCTCGCCACGCTCCCAGTTGGCATCTTTAATTCAATTCTATTTACAAAGCAGCTAGGTGTCCA
>NW_005844487.1:4844-5540 GCF_000455745.1 Alligator sinensis | reverse complement strand
GGAGTTGCACAAGTTGAAGGGACAGGTCCAGAAGAATTGCATGACAGGGCATCTGGGCCTGGCACTGCCTGTGGGGTCAGGGGACAGCAAGGCCAGTACCCCTCACTCCCAACAAAGCCCCATCTCCTACACCCCAATACCCCTCATACCCATCCTGCAGCCCCCCCACCCCATCCGATTGCCCCCGAGTCCTGACCAGCAGCCACCACCAAAGACCTCACCAGGGTCCGGCAGCTGCCCACTACTCTCAGGTCCTTCTGTCTTGTCCAAGATCTCGAATCTGCAGTCAGTGATGATCTGCCTCCCAAGATGGCATATGGAAGCTGGGCAGGGAGCTCCCAGTGCTCCTGCATCTCCCAGTAACCAAAAGTCACCTCCCAATCCCCTCCCAACCGCACTCTCAGCCTTCAGTGTCCCTCACTAAAGGAGCCCAGTAACCTCCTATTAGCTCCCCAGGAAATTCCCAGTATCCCCCAGGGCCTCCCAGCACCCTCCCAGGCAGGCCCAGTAAACAGACCAGCTCCTCCAGTAACCACCCAGTAACCTCTCAATAGCCCCCCACTGCCTTCTAATTCTCCCAGGGGATGAAGAGGTACTCAATTGAGTTGGGGGCAGGAGGGGTGCACTGGGGCTCCTTGTGCCAAGCGCCAGGGCACTGTCATGGCCGTCATAGATCCCATCCAGGCAGCACTGGTC
>NW_005844487.1:0-1246 GCF_000455745.1 Alligator sinensis | reverse complement strand
GCCCACAAACACTAAAGCAGCTGCCGGCTACGGCCAGGCCCTTAGACCCCCTGCTGCAGCTGCACTGAGGACCACACAGGACACCCACCACATCCCTGACATCTGCTGTGCCCAACACAGACACTGCGACAGGGCCCAGCTGGCATCCAGACCGCACACGCTGCACTGACCATCTAGAAAGAGAGAAAAATCCCCTTTCCCATTCTTGGTACTTGTCACCTGCTTCCCACACAGCATCGAGAACAAGGGCCAGCAGCTCTTGCAGCCTGCACTCACAGAGTGTACGACCAGAAAAGGAACACGCCCGGACCCCCTACTTGTCTTCTAGACCTGAGGAAAGGGCCTCTGGGCCAGAAGCCTTGTCTGCCACTTCTCCCAACTGCACTCTCGGTCCAATATAGCATCAAAACACAACAGATCCTTCCCTCACGCATTCCCTGGACCATCAGCACTGCACTTATCCGACCCAACTTCTGCTTCAATCCAGTCCACAAACAGCTTCAACAGACACAGCTCAACACAACCGATTCTTCTTCTTGCTACTTTGCTCTGTCATCACTTCCTTCTTCACCAGACAAGAGCAAGGCCTGTGAGCTTGTCTGCCAAGCCTCTGAAATACACAGTTGGTCCAGCATAAGCCATCGCCAAAGACCTGGCTTCACATACATGTCTTGGACCATCCTTCCCAGAGCTACACTCCAAACCTGCTAGCACACAGAAGTACGCCTAAGCAATGGGACACTGGCATGGAGGTGAGAAGTGCAAGAGCTCACCACAAATACATCATGTTAGGAACCTGCCCATCGTTGCAGGACCGGATAAACAGCCCTGATGCAGCTTCAAGTGACTAAGGGCTGAGGCAAGAGCTCCAAGCAGATCTGGTTCCAGGCAGCAAAGGGTGAAAGAGATTCCCCAGCAGACACTGTCCTCCTCAAGCCACAGGCTCCAGCTGCTCGGTCAGGGTGTGGAGCCCAGGGCCAAAGTCCCTGGGAAAGCCCCTGGTTGGGACCCAGCCTCAGTTCCCTGAGAGTGCAGGAAGGGTGGGAGGAGCCACAGCACCCATGTTACCTCCTGCCACCCTGGGAGCCAGGGCTCCAGCAGTCTCAGAGCTGAGGGGCAGGGGCCAGGATGCATTTCTGTGAAGGATGCAGGACATGGCCTGGAGGTTTGCAATCCCTGCTTCTGCCTGACAAGAGGAAAGAGGCAGGTGGAGGAAAAGGAGGGAGAGGGGTAGGATGGGATCCAG
>NW_005844486.1:0-5543 GCF_000455745.1 Alligator sinensis | reverse complement strand
GGGTCTTTCTGAGTTCTTTGAAACAGAAAAACTGTTCTATTCACTTTGTGTTGTCAAGAAAAAATAAAAACCAAGAACTGGCTCTTTCTGAGGTTCTTGAGTCTGTCCAAGGGTGCCTTGAGCCTAAATAGGTTGAGAAGCACTGCTTTAGCCTGTAGGTAACCAAACCAAATAATTGCTATACACGTGCAGGGAGCCTGCTCCGACGCGTTGTAATTCCAGTGCGTTGGAGCAGATTTGATTAATTGAATCTGCTGGAGCACGGAAATTCGTGTGCTCCAGCAGCCTCTAGCATCACATGTATCAGCATCCCCATGCTGACAAATGGCAGCGGGGTGCTTTCAACTATAGCTCATTTGACCAGTTTTAGTTCAAAGTGCCCCGCCACCATTTTTCAGCGCAGGGATGCTCGTACACGTGATGCTCCAGGAACTTTTAATTAGTGCAGCTCTAGGAGCCATATTAATTAAAGCACCGCCCCCCTGCATGCCTCCCACAGCACGTGTAGAAATGCCCAATGTCTTTATTATATTTATAACTAGAGATGGTTTGATATTTGTCACTGAAACATTTTTGTCCAAACTTGGCTTATCAACCAAGATGAACATTTTCAGTTTCACTCAACATTTCCCTTTTTTTATTGAAAAGGGGAAACTGTATTTTGTTGTTGCAGCAAACAATTTTCAGTAAAAAAAATATCCAACTTTGACAGTCATGTTTGCTTTATAATTCACAGTGTTTCAACACAAAACAGTTGCTGGAAATTTTGGAGGAAAAAAATACCACCCCTCCCTAATAATGAGTATTTTCTAAATACTTCTAATCAAAATCAACTCAGCCAAGTTTCTTGATGTGGTTCTCTTCCAGGAACAACTTCTGTGACATTCAGCCCTTTCCCACAATGAGAACTGACCAAGGAAAGGCATGGCAGGCCCTTGCTGTGAGCTGTCACATGCTCTGCCCTCTGTTCAGTTCAGCTTCTCGGTCCCCATTCCCCCTTCAGACAGCACAAGCCAAACTCAGGCCCCACTGAAGTCACTGGGAATCCCAGTATCTGTCCACACCGCCTCAATTACCCCAGGGAAGAGACCTGGGGAGCCACAGATCAAGTAACCTCAGGGACATACTTTTGAGCTCAGCCACTGCAGGCTGCCAGCCAGAGCTTGCCTCTCAAACCCAGGTACACATTTCTTGCCCTAGCAATGCCAGATGCCTGGTTCAGCAAACACCAGCCTCCTCCACCCCAGCCCCGCTGGCGATTCTTGCACTTGCTCCAGCATGCAGAAATCACCTCCCAGGTCCCAGCCACCCCTGGCAGGCTCTGAGAAAGATGAGGCTCTAATCCCTACCTGAATCCAGCTGCTGGACCTGGGGAGTGACAAGGAAGGTGATGTAGCTGAGCAGCATCCACTTCACTGAGCCGGCAATGAGTGAGAAAGCCTCCATCCGGCTAGTGCATGGGCGCAGCTGATGGGAGAAACAGCCAAGGGCCCCACAGCAGTGGCACTGGAAGGATGAATGTGATGGGTGAGAAGCAGCACTGGTGTCACCACAATGATGCCAGGTCTCGCTGCAGGGCAGGATGGATGGACTCAAGGACCCACCGGGGGGCTGAGCCTGTGCAATGTGCCAGTCTCATGGCAGAAGCCAGACCCTACAAAGAAGTTTAGGGCTGGAAGGGACCTCGTGAGATGGCAGGGGAAGCTCTGACAAAGGGCTGGTGCCTACAGGAAGCTACAGAAACGCTGCCAAACACACCCCTGAGCCCTGCCTGCACTTGCCCTCAGAGCAGGGCCCATCCCTGGTTTAAAATGGTTGCCCTGGGTCAGAAAGACGGTGTCTTCTATGTGTGTCATGCTCACAGCTTTCTCCCTCTGCCTCCTAAGGGCATCATGAGCCCTGCCACCACCCACAGTTCATAAGAGAACCCCAATTTCCAAACTCTTGTCTGTCGGGTGGAAAGGGACCCACAGGTACCAAGACAGCAGTGCTAGCAGACTCCTGACGCTCCAGCCTATAGCTGATACGTCGGATGCCCCAGTGTCACCATTCAAATGTCATTGGCACTATGGGTGGGAGGGTGGGTGGAGGGGGCAGCTGGGCTTGGGGCTTCAGGACATGCCGAAGGGAACCCACTGGATGCTTCCCCAGCTGAGCAGCTTTCATGCTGAAGGGGACATGCCCAAATGACACAGCTGAGCAGCTTTCGTGCTGAAGGGGGCATTTTAGGGACGGAGACAAGGGGCAAAGGGTAATGGCCATGGCATCGTGATTTGTGCATCAGGCTGGGAGCTCTGGCTTGGGGGATCCACTCCTGGATCCGGTGCAGTGGAAGCAGAGCTCCTAACACCTTCTGTCTCCTTTGAACATCCAGGCCCTGGTATTCATGGCCCACAATGTGCCCTGGGAGGCCCTAGCTGCTCCCTGCCATTGTAACACTTGCCCTCCTCCTGAAATGCATCTGTCCCCACGTGATCCCACATGATGCCAGGAGGACCAAGCTTTCCGCTCACCCTCCCACCCACTCCCTGGGTTGGAGCTGTGCACAGAGGGTGCTTCTCATACATTGAGCTGAGCCCTGTGTTGGTGTTGCCCTAGGCTTGCCCTAGCAGGTAAGTTGAATTGTACAGGGATAGTGGGACCTGAACTCTGTGCACATAACCCTACATGCTACTTACCCACGTATGTTTAGATGCATAAGTAGCATTTATAAGTAAGTAGCATTTAGGATCACATCAGAGCTGGATTCAGGGAGGTCCAGAAATACAGTCCAGAAGGCTTGCTGCGCTCTGCCTGAGCTCACCCTTGGTCACGGCTCCAGCCCTGTCTTGGCACCTGCAGCTGCATCCTGGCTGTGCGGCCCCAGGCCTGGTGAGCACAGCCAGCCCCAGCCTTCAGCCCCAGCCTTGTATCTCTCTCTCTCTCACACACACACACACACACACACACACACACCCCAGCTGGCTCCCAGGCCTGGTGAGCACAGCCAGCCCCAGCCTTGTATCACACACACACACACACACCAGCTGGCTCCCTCCCAGGTTCCCACCAATCTGGGATTTTAGCTTAAATTTTCTCCAGGAGCCGGGAGGCTGAGACAGCCTATAAAATGCAGAACTGTCCCGGCCAGTCCAGGACACGTGGTCACCCTACCTATGAGCAGGGGCAGAGCGGCTTTCCTCTGGAAAAGTGACTTGGAAACTCTCTGTGCCTTTGAGACCCCTCCATTGCAGTATCTCAAGTCAGAGGGACGATTTCTCCCTGAGGACCCAGCACAGTGTCCCTGTAACACCAACAGCCGGCGGCTGTGTGCATGAAAAGTGAAGAGGCGGACCAGGGCCAGGAGGAGTGACTGGCACGCACCTGCTTGCTGAATCCTGCAGAGAAGGGCAGAGCTGTCGGCAGCCGGAGCAGTTCTTGGTGTCTCCTGCTCCTGGTGCTAGGATACACACAAAGCAAACAGGGTCATTTATTTGTTCACCTCAGTTATTCTGCAAACTGACTCCAGTCTCCTCCGAAGACTCTCGGGGTTAACATTAGGTAGATTCACTGGAACCGAGACATCGTCCCTGCACCCAGCAGCTTCCAAAACAAAAGTGAAACGGGGATTTGGAGATGGCGGATCTGACTGTGTTCCTCTCCTTGCTTCTAGAGCACAGAGATAAGACTGACACACACCCCTATTCTTAAAGGAAAAGCCCTTCATGACACAACTTCCCACAGCTTGCCAGGCAGCCGTTTCAGAGGTTCCTAGCTCAGACTCGCAACAATAAAGTGTGTGACCTTCCCCTCTGATAAGGCTTTTGCACACAAGTGCCATGATCTCCTGGTTAGAGGATCATGGGCAGGTGGGAAGACCTGGACTGGCACCTAGCAGTACCCAGGAAAGCCCGCCCTGTAGTTGAAGGTCAGTCGCATATATTCTGGCACATTGTCAAATCCACCGACCAAGTCCTCCTGGGCCTCCTTCTCCATATTCCTCAGGACGGTCTTAGACACCAAGCGCCTGACCCTGCCGGACACCACGCAGGGGAGCCATACGTGGGCAGAGGGAGGGCAGCCCTGTGAGCGTGCCCTCTCCCACTTCAGGCTGTGAGATCTCACCCCCAAGCCGTCCCGGACTTCTGCCCTGCCCTCTAGTCAGGACTGGCTCAGGGAATTGGAGACAGGCCCAGCCCCTTTTTAATTGTAGATAAGAAATTTCAATATGCTGTATGTTGTAGCAGGCAGAGGCATAGCAAGCTTTCTGTGCCCTGAGCGGTGGTGGCAGCTGGGCCAGCCACGGCTGCCCTTCTTGCTGTCAAAATGAGTGCCCAGAGCTGCCACTGCAGTCCCCCAGCCCAAGCCGCACACCGGTGGGAGGGCTGGAGAGTTGCCATAGGTGTCACGGTCCAGGATTCCTGGGTTTTTTGCTGTTTTCTAGGACTCCCACGATAGCAGGACGAGGAGAGGGCAAACTTCACCCAGGAGGAGGGAGCTTACGCAGCAGTTTGTCTCTCTGTCTTCGCCACCTGTGTGGTAGAAGGGGAAAAGGCACATCAGCTCTGCAGCTAGGGCTGCAGCAAGGAGGAGGAGCTGGGCAGCGGTCCTCTTCCTCTGCCTGGACTTAGCTTTGATCAGGCAGGGCCAGAGGTCCATGACCACCTTAAAGCTGCGTTGCTGTATCCTCACCCCAGTGATGGGCAGCTAAGCACTGGGGCACTAAATGCCATCGGTGTGCACGGGAACTGGGAAGTGGATTTTCCTGATGGCTGGCCCTAATCACGGACTGGTAGTATGTGTCTCCTGGGTGGGGTCTCTCATGTCCAAAGTGGTGTTAGCTCTACTTGAAGCACCAAACACACATAAACATGGAAAAAGTCCCTTTCTGGGAGGATCTGCTGATTCAGCAAAGGTTCCAGCACAGTCGAGGATCCTCTCAACCTTCCCCCGGTGTCTCAGGAGGCTCGAGTGGTCGCTAAACCTTCTCTCGCAGTCAAGACTTTTGTAAGGTTTCTTGCCTGGGCAGGTGGGAAGACCTGGACTGGCACCTAGCAGTACCCAGGAAAGCCCGCCCTGTAGTTGAAGGTCAGTCGCATATATTCTGGCACATTGTCAAATCCACCGGCCAAGTCCGGTGGATTTCTTGCCCATGTGTGTCCTCCAAAGTGTAACGAGATCTGGACTGCTGCTAACCTCTTCCTGCAGTCCGGGCACGTGTAGGGTCTCTCTCCCATGTGGACCCCCTGGTGTTTAATAAGGTCAGTCGGCTGTGCTGGATCCTGGTCTGGGCACCCTCCACAGGGATAGCTCTCTACAGGGATATCACACAGAAGTATGAGATGGTGACCTCTCTGCATAAGGGCTGCCTGTTCCCTAGAGTACTAACTAAATGAAGCACACATCCTGATTGAAGTTTTTCCCACAATCCGCACATTTGCGGGGTCTCTCTCCAGTGTGGATTCTCCAATGTGTGATAGGTTTGGACTCTCCAAAGGTGATAATGTGGTACGGTTTCATAGTTCCTAGGGTTGGAAGGGCCCTGAACAAATCAAGTCGGACCC
>NW_005844485.1:0-5552 GCF_000455745.1 Alligator sinensis | reverse complement strand
TTCACCTCCTGCCCCGGCTCTGCTGGCGCTGTCCCAGCTTGTCTTGCAGATGCAGAGTGGTGCCGACCCCCTCGGGGACACCCCCTGTCCTGGCCTGGGCATCACGCCCTGGAGCCCCCTTCCCTCCCCACCCCAGGGCACAGACCCTTCCCTGCACCCTGTGTCCCCTGCCCCGATGCCCCCACAGCCCCCACACGGGCCCAGCTCCCTGCCCCTTGCCCCTGCCGGCCCCAGGCTCCTGCACGTGGCCGCAGTCCGCCCAGAGCCACGGGGGCTCCCCCACCGGGAAGAGGGCTGCAGTACTGGTAACCACGGGCGTGGGCTGGGACCGAGCTCCGATGCCTGCGGCTGGGCAGCTCCCAGGCTGGGCCCCGGTGCATCTCGCTGCATGCGTGCAGCTCCCAGCGCAGCGGGGCTGTATCTCAGGCCGTGTTGTGCTGCCGCAGGACCGATTCATCGCCTCATTCACGTGCCAGCAGTCACCGTTCAATTAGGGCTCTGTACTTGAAGCAGGATGTTATTGTTCATATTACTTGCTAAATGTACAGAGCTGCGCGATTCTCTCTCCCCCGATGTGTCCTTCACGAATGACACGCTTTTCTTGGCTGTAGATGAGCTTTGAACAAGGGCCCGGGCACCGGGAATAGGGGAGAGGGAATGAGAGCGTGCAGGTCGGGAGCGAGGGCCATGTGGTGGGGGGCTCCTGCCCCAGGGGATGCAGACCTGGGAGCGGGGGCGCAGCGTGCAGACCTGCGCCGAGGCTGTGGCCCTGACAGAGGGGTTTGAGCGGGGGCAGGAGGAGGACGAGAAGCTCCAGATGAGTCTTTCTCTCTGATTGTGGATGCTGGTGTCCCCGTCTCCATGTGCTTGGGGGATGTTCCCTCCCGCCGCGTCTCTCCCACATCCCAGCTTGGGAGGGGTTTGCAGACTGACAATGAGGGTCCCTGGTCTGCAGTGTGGTGCACAGGGGCCCGGGGGCCAAGGGATCCTGGTAGGGAGTGTGGTCCACCTGCGGGCTCAGGGGCAGGGGATGCAAATCAGGAATTAGGGGGGCGGGAGGGCTGCGGGGACAGGGGCTGCTGGTCGGGAGTGAGGGACATGGTGTGGGGGGAAGGGGGTCTGGAACCCCAGGGCAGGGGGCTCTGGCTGTGGAACACGGGGGTGGCCCAGGGCTCTGTGTGCACTGCAGGGGGGTAAGGGCTGCAGCCCCATCCGTGGCCGTGGGGGCTGTGCCCACATGCCGAAGCAGGACAGCGTCGATCACAGTAAGTATCGGGACCCGAGATGCGGCAGGAGCACGGGGGGCAGGACGTCGCCCCGGGGGCAGCTGTGCGGTGTCGGGGGCAGCCCGGCCTCCGAGGGGGCTGCAAAGCCGGCTTCACCTCCTGCCCTGGCTCTTGTGGCACTGGCCCAGCTCCTCTTGCAGATGCTGATTGCACTGCCGTGGTGCTGACACCCTCGGGGACACCCCCGGTCCTGGCCTGGGCATCACACCCTGGAGCCCCCTGCCCCGACGACCCTGCAGCCCCCACACGGGCCCAGCTCCCTGCCCCCTGCCCCTGCCGGCCCCAGGCTCCTGCACGTGGCCGCAGTCCGCCCAGAGCCACGGGGCTGCAGCTCCGGGACAGGGCTGCGACACTGGTCAGCACGGGGCTGGGCTGGGACCGAGCTCCGATGCCCGCCGCCGCCCAGGCTGGGCCCCGGTGCATCTCGCTGCATGCGTGCAGCTCCCAGCGCAGCGGGGCTGTATCTCAGGCCGTGTCGTGCTGCCGCAGGACCCATCGATCGCCTCATTCACGTGCCATCCTCATGCCCCCGGGAGCCCTCCATGCCCAGTAAGGGCTGGTGCCCAGTAAGGGCTGGTGCAAGGGACAGGGACAGGAGATCCCCCAGCGCCCCGGCTGGTTTGGGTACCGCTAAGCCAGGGCTCTGTCCTGCTGCAGACTCCCCCGAGCCCGAGCAGACCTGGGCGCTGTTGGCAGACAAATGCTGCTCGGGCTGGTGCCCCAGGCCAGGCCCTTCCCAGGGCAGGGACGGGGAGGTGGCTCGACCCTGTCCAGGAGCAGGAGGCACCGTCCCTCCGTGCAGAAATCTCTGCCACGACGTGCGGACCCAGCCCTGCTCCTGCAGGACAGCACCTCCTGTTCTGCCAGGGGTCTTGAGAGCATTTCCCCTGCCCTGGAGAGGACTGCCCTTGCATTTCTCCTGCCCTGCCCTTAGCCTGTGGATGTGACACAGCTCCAGCATCGCTCCAGCTTGTTCCCCGGGCGCCGTGTCCCTGCCGGCTCTGCATGGCGTTGTGATGACCGCCCCGGGCTGGGACAGAGTTACTGGGGCTCATCTCCAGCCTCGTGCGCTTAGCAAGAGCTGTGGGATGTGGAGTCTACCTTCTCCCCCCTCTTCCACACACCGCAGCCTCCGTCTGCCTTAGTCCCAGGCCAGTGCAGGAGACGAGCAGGGCTTTCCCCGTGCCCGCAGCCCCAGCGCTGCCCTGTGCGCTCTTCTGCGCCCGCAGGTGCTGGGACCCCGAGCAGCGCTGAGCAGAAACCTCCTGGAGAAGAGCCTGTGAAGCTGGAGCTGCAGAGGACTTGCCCAGGGGGACTGGAGGAGAGGGGCTCCCTGACTCCTGAGCCAGGCCCAGTGCAGTAGGCGCAGGACAGACGTCCAAAGCAGGGGCCGAGCCTGGAGGTGAGCAGGGCACAAGGTCCATTTGGGGCAGAGCCAGGAGGAGCCAGGGGGGCTGGAAATAATCTCGGGGATCAGAAAGACCTGAAGAGCGACAGGTCTGTGGTGCTGCAGGCTGCAACCAGCCCACGCTGGCATTAGCAGGAGCTCCCTCCCAAGTCCAGATACCGGGGGCGCTGGCACGGGACGGCCTGGTGAGAGTGCACGGAGATGGGGCTCCCTGCCTCCAAAAGTGCCAGCCTGACTTCCTGAAAGGACCAAGCCGACAGGCCGTGATGAGCGCCCATGTCCACAGCTGCATCCACCTCGTGTCAGCTGAGTAACGGGGGATGTTGCAGCCCTGCCTGTCCTGGCTCAGCCTGCAATGAGCTGTAGTGCCGAGTGATTGCAGACAGGGCGGTGGGGTTGGGAGCAGCTGGCCCAGGGGACACCGATGGTGCTACGCTTGTGCCCGCAGCTCCCGGCGGTGTGTGAGGACGTGGCAGTGTGTTTCACGCGGGAGGAGTGGGAGCTGCTGGACGATGAAGGCAAGGAGCTTTACCGGGACCAGATGCTGAGGCATTCCCGAGCCCTCGTTTCCCTGGGTAAGGCTCTGCTCCTGGCTCTCCCTGGAGCTGTGCAGACTCCAGCGTTTCATAGTCATCTCCCTGTGTTTCAAAGTCTCATCCTTGTGAGCTATTGGCTCGTGACTTAAACCCCCGTCCTCCCCACTGCTCTGTGGGGATCAGGCCTCTCCCACGTTTCACACTGCTATCTCCTCCTTCGTTTCGTCCAGCCGCCGTCCCCTGAGCCGTCCCCATTCGTGGGACTCCTGGGGCTTCCCTGCACAGCAGTGTCGTGGCAGCGCGGTCTCCCTTTGCCTTCCCAGCGTGCTCGTGTCATCTCCACTTCATTGTACAGAAATGCCCCAAGAGATGCTCCTTGGGGAACGGCTCTGGTTTCCTCCCTCTCTGGCCTCACGTTTCCTCTCCAGACACATTGCACAATCCCCGCGTGCTCGGTTCTGCAATGTCTAAATCCCTTTTCTTCCCCTTTGGCCACGACCCAGCAGAAGTTAATGGAAGTCTTATCAGGCTCTGCTGCTGCAACACGGGGACGAAGCATTTCCTCAGCTCGTCCTCTCGTGACGTATGCACACGGGACGTAACCCAGGTGCTTCTCCCAAGGGCTCGCCGGCAGCTGCTGGCCACGTTCCTCCCGCCTATCTTCATGTTCACAGACCAGGGACTCTGGCTTTGCTGTCGTCACGTTAAGACCTGGGCTCTAAGACCGGTTTTGTTCGATGTCTTCATCAGCGACCTGGGCGATGGCAGAGCGCGCCCTCAGCAAGTCTGCAGATGACACCAAGCTGGGGGTGTAGTAGATACGCCGGAGGGTTGGGCTAGGAGTTAGAGTGACCTAGACGCATTGGGGGATTGAGCCTCAAAAGAAATCTCCTGAGGTTCAACAAGGACAAGTGCAAGGTCCTGCACGTAGGAGGGAGCAATCCCCTGCACCAGTACAGGCTGGGGGTAACGGGCTGGGCAGCAGCTCTGCAGAAAAGGACCTGGGGGGACAGGGGACAAGAAGCTGAACAGGAGCCAGCAGTGTGCCCTTGGTGCCAAGAAGGGTAACGGCATTCGGGGCTGCATTGGGAGGAGCGGTGCCAGCAGATCGAGGGACGTGATCCTTCCCTCTATTCAGCACTGGGGAGGCCACATCTGGAGTCCTGTGTCCAGTTTTGGCCCCCCACTGCAGAAAGGATGTGGACACATTGGAGAGCGTCCAGTGGAGGGCAATGGAAATGGTTGTGGGGCTGGGGGACAGGACTGGGGAGGAGAGGCTGAGGGAACTGGGCTGATTTAGTCTGCAGAAGAGAAGACCGAGGGGGATTGATAGCAGCCTTCACCTCCCTGCAGGGGGGCTGCAAAGAGGATGGAGCTGGGCTGGTCTCAGTGGGGGCAGATGGCAGGACAGGGAGCAATGGGCTCCAGCTGCAGCAAGGGAAGTCGAAGTTGGAGATTAGGAAGAATGTGCTCACAAGGAGCGGGGAAGCACTGGACACGGCTCCCCGTCCCTGGTAAATGCACTTTCTAAACCAGGAGTGGTTGGTGCTTTGTTTCCTACGACCATCCCTCCACTGCTTGGGGGACAAGGACCATCATCTATCGAAGGTTTCTCCCTGCACTGCCTTCTCGTTCCTACACGCCCGTCCTCCCTTGGCCATCAAGGCCCTAATAGAAATCAGGAGTTCACTGGACCCATTCCCTCAGTCCCGGTTGGTTATGCTGCATGCAGTGCCCAGTCACTAACCCTCTGTAACCCCTGCCCCAAACAGGATAGCGAGGTCCCACCCCTGACTTCACCTGCCAGCTCCAGCAAGGCCAGGGGCAGCTCTGGGGCTGTGACGATGAGGACCGTGGGGAAATCTCCGCACCCGAGGAGCTGCTGCCAGGTGAGCTGCAGCTGTCCCTGCGCCCGACCCGCTCTCAGCAATGCGCCATGCCCAGAGCAACGGGGCTTGGAAACTGCAGACCTGCCCGGTGCTGCCCTCGCAGGGGTGACCCCGCACACCGCACGGCGTGCTGCCATGTGCGCCGGCAGGCGTCCTTCCCACGCCCGGAAATCCAGTGCTGTGCAGACAAGCGGCCGTTCCCCTCCTCCCCCTAACGACAGGGGTGAGGGCACAGCCAGGGTGGACACGACGGAGCTGGGGCTCTCCCTGGCTTCTCCGGAGCAGCAGGGAGCCCGGTTTTCCCGAAGGAAAAGTGCAAATTCTCTGAGAAAACCACAAATTTGTGAATAAAATTACAGGCCCCCCCACAGCCCCCACAAGCCCCGGCCCTGCTGGAGCCCCTCTCTCTCCTCCACAGTCTGCCCCCAGCCTT
>NW_005844484.1:4908-5557 GCF_000455745.1 Alligator sinensis | reverse complement strand
GGCGGGGCCGCCGGAGGTGACGTCACTTCAGAGGGCGGGATCGCTGGACGGATTCTCACTCGTTCTTTTGAAGCTCTTCGGCCCCTCCGCGTGGCTCCCTTCTTGCTCGGCGCCATCTTGAAATGGCGTCTCAGGATCCTCTTTCACAGCCGCATCTTTAGCTGCCTGAACGGTTGCAAGCAGCTGGGCTTTTAAAATTGCGTTTTCCCGCATGAGAGTTGTCATAGCATGAACCATTGCACTTAACATCCTTCCCCTGTCGCACCTCGGTGCTGCCCCTTCAGATGCGGCATGTCCCTCCATCTCAAAACTCTCACGGAGATCGGACGGGAGCTCGCGGCTCCTTAATCTAGACAACACTGCTTGGGGAGTAGACTGGTCTTCTGTCTCCTGCACATATCGTAGGCAGCGGGTATACTTTGGGTCGAGGGTCGGGTCCACTGCACCCACCGGTTTTACTCGGGGTGAGGATACGGTGCCCTCTTCCTCTTGGGATCTAAACAGGACCCGCTCTCCACTCATCACACACCCGAAAGCTCCGGGGTGAAGATGTGCTTCCTTCTCTTCTCCCTTCAGAGAAAAGTAGCCGCTGATGGGCCTTTCACCCGTTCCGCCCGCCTGATGATAAGCGATCTGCGCCTCTACGTCT
>NW_005844484.1:0-1804 GCF_000455745.1 Alligator sinensis | reverse complement strand
TTGCTACAAGTATCGGGCTTCACCTCACCCCACAACCCTGCTTTTCTCACAAGCAGTCAGTACTGGCTGCTAATTGGCAGTATTTAGCCACACCTAAAAGCTCTACCCTCCCTGCCCCTGGTCCACTCATAGTCATGCCAGTCACCACATTTGGGAGCAGGAGGGAATTTTACTGCAGAGTCAGATTGGTGGAGACTTGTGGGGAGACGGGGATTCCATGACTGCCTTACGTGCATCTCCTGAAGGTGTTTTAAACCCCTTGCAGCAGCAGGACACGGACAGTCTTCATCTCCCTCTTTTACCTGTGGCAGATTTCAGTGGTTTTAGTGTCTGTGGACAATATACCTTGTAGTAGTGTGACAGGTTGACTGCATGGTTTTAGAAACAGTTTACATAAGGTTACATATGTGATAGTTTGGATAAGGAAGATGCTGCCTTGAGCAGGAGGCTGGACCTCCAGAGCTGCTTCCAGTCCTACGTTTGTGCTAGTCTGTGATTTCACACATTTGACTTGTACATGGGACCATCCCCTGGTCTATTGTCCAATGTGGACTCTAACTAAGACGTCTCCTGGGAGTGAGATGGTGTTCATGTTTACAGTTCTCTTTGCTTTTTCTTCCTAAGTACTGCAATGGAGGAGAGCCCACAAGCCCAGGAGGATGCAGGTGTGGAAAGGGAGGGTACAATGGCATGGCAGCATGTGGTAGACGAGCAGATGAGGGTGACACATAATGACCTGAGCTGGGGGGAAAGGTGGGATGATGTCCACATACATGTTACTATGGGAGATCTGAAGGAATGGGGGCAAGGGCTGGGGGAAGCAGGACAGAGGGGAGAAGAGAAGGGGAGAAGAGAGTGAATCCAAAACACCAGTAAAGCAGGTTTAGATTGGGTATCAGGACCCTCCACTCAGGGTCAGATGAATCCCTGTATTTGGGATCAGGGAGTAATTTCAATTTATGGTCAAATGGAGAGGACCATGGCAGGGTTTCCCATCCTCCAATGGAAGGGAGTTGCCTGTGCAGTTTTAGTAAAATTTTAGACAGGGTTTGGCTTTGGATAGCGATGGTCCTCCTTCAAGCAGAGGGTTGGAGTAGATGACATCCAGGGGTCCCTTCCAGCTCTATTTTTCTCTGATTCTAGGGGAACTCATGAGGGCTGTCTCCTTCTCCAGCTTCCAACACCTGCGGTTTGGGTGCTTTCTATAACTACTCGTTTAGGATGCCACCTCTCCATTCAAATACCCGAGGAAGCTTGTTTCTTTGCACAGCTCTGCACATCAGCTAACTCCCTCTGCACCCTCAGGTGCATTTGTTTCTGGCCCCACGGACTTGTACAGGTCCAGCATTTCTAAATAGACCCTAAACTGAACTTTTGCCAGTATTGGCTGCTCATCTCCCCAAAATGTGCTGCCAAGTGCAGTAGTCTGGGAGCTGACCTTGCCTGTGAAGACTGAACTAAAAAAAGGCATTGAGTACTTCAGCCATTTCCACATCATTGGTCACTAAGTTGCTTCCACCACTCAACAGGACACCAACATTTTCCCTGATCTTCCTCTTGTTGCTGACATGTGTGTCGAAATTCTTCTTGTTTCCTTCCTCATCTGTGGCTACCTGCAACTCCAACAGCACTTTGCCCTTCCTGATTTCATCCCTGCTGGCCTGAGTAATACTCTTATCCTCCTCCCTTGCTGTCTGTCCACATTTCCACTCTTTTAAATTTCTTTTTGGGTTTTAGTCCTGGATGTTTGGAAAAGGTCATTTATAATGCCCATTGTCACAGCGGGGTCCTCGCGGAGGGCCGT
>NW_005844483.1:5267-5573 GCF_000455745.1 Alligator sinensis | reverse complement strand
CTGAGAGCAATTGAACTGGTCTGTCTCCTGCCCTGAGATCTTACCCAGAGCGAGAGAGGGACCTGATTAGTCCAGGATGTCTGTCCAGGGTGGGCTCGCGGCAATAACTTTGTGTGGGGAGGTGGGCAGACACCACAGTGATGGGCAGCAGGAGATGAAGGGGGAAAGAGATTGGGCCAGTAGGGGGCACTCCTGCATTGAGCTGCCCACCTCCCGGCGCCCGACCACCGTCCAGGCTCCGAGTGCCTCCCTGGGGTGCCTCCCGTCCGGCCGACCCCTTCCCTGGAGCACACCCGCTAGCCTGGG
>NW_005844483.1:2139-2851 GCF_000455745.1 Alligator sinensis | reverse complement strand
GTGGGAGCCACAAGTGGCACCGGCAGCTCCCGTGTGCAGCATGGACCAGAGTGGAGACGGTAGCTGGGCACCCCGGGGCAATGTCCTGGCTCATGTGGAGGAGGATATTGGTGGCCCTGAGATGCCCCAGGTGGGGCTGGGGGCAGCGCACTGTCCTGCCCACCTGAAGCACTGGATGCAGAGCTCAGAGCATCCAAATCCATCCCCTCCTGCTCTCTGTGCCCAATGCAGAAATCTCGGGGGGGGGGCTCCTGTCAGCGGTGGGATGGGGGCAGCTCTGGGCATTGGCATCAGTCTTGTGCTGGGCATGGGCATCTTGGGGCAGGGGGGAGATGAGTGAGCCCTCAAGAGACCTGACGTAGAGGATCCTGTCCCGCTAGCCCGGTGGGGGGCCTTGCACAACGCCCCAGCGCAGCTCCTGCCCTTCTAAGGGGAGCAGGGAAGCGGCAGCTCCCCGGGCCGAGGGGGCAGTGCACGTGCCCTCAGCAAGGAGGACATTGCTGCATCCTAAGGACAGGCTGCAGAGCACCGTCCTGCTGCTGCACGTGTCTGCAGGCCTGCTCCTGCCCCCGGGCTGTGACCCTTGGGGGTTGAGCCCTGATCGGCTGCATCCTGGTTGTGCCCCTGTGAGCAGCCCCTCGTGTCTGTGCCGTGGGGGGATCCCTGGCCACACAGTCGGCCATCAAGCCACGCGTGCCCAGCAGCAGCGGCG
>NW_005844483.1:0-1629 GCF_000455745.1 Alligator sinensis | reverse complement strand
GGGGTGCGGCGGGCCAGTAGGGGACACTCCTGCGTTGAGCCGCCCACCTCCCTGGGTAAAAGGTAGAACAATATCAGAGGAATCTCGGGGGGCTTTCCCCCCCCTGCCCAGGTGACCAGAGCATCGCCTCCCAGGCCGCAGGCTTTTGTCCTGCAGACAAGATGGGAGATCCCTGCCCTGAGGGATTCAACACCAGCCTCTCAGGCTGGCAGAGACAGGTCTCTGGAGAGGGGCACCGACGGGGCATTTCTGCCACACGGGGCTCCCTCCACTTGTGCAGGGGCTCTGCCTTGCCCTGGGCCTGGCTGAATTCAGCCATCAGCAGCTGGCAGAGCCCTTCCTGCCCCCGGGGCATGCGGGAAAGGTGCCCGGAGCAGCTGTCTGACACCACCCAGGGCTGGGGGTGTCTGAGGCAGGAGCTGGGTATTGGGCAGCAGGAGAAGGGGAGCCTCACCCCTGGCCGCAGTGCTGGGGTCCCCTCCATCCAGTCCCTTTGCCATCATCACCTATCCCCCAGCGCATTCACAGCTGCGACCGGCCCCCCAGGGCTGCTGCAATTAATGCTCCTGAATGAAATCCCGGGATTATTGCTCCAGTGTCTTTTGCTCCTGGCTGTGCCGTTTAAACACGTACCCAGGAGCTAAAAACTCCGGGGCAGAAAGCTCTGGGTTGTATTCATGTGCAGCACATGGAGCCTGATCGCAGCAACCCCAGGTAGTAATAGCCCAGCAGCCCCTGGGCAGCTGGTCAGCCCCTGGCGGGGTGCTGAGCCCACGGTCTCCAGCAGCCAGGATGCGTGCAGGGGAGGGAAGCAGAGAGCTGGTGTTTTCCCTGCCCCGGGCTCCTTTAGTCCGTCAGCACGAACCCAAGTGCCCGTGGGGTGGGCGCAGCCTGGGGGAAGTGATCTAGGTGCTGCCTGGGACCGGCCCTGCTGGAAGGGGCAGAGCAGGGAGCCTGTGAGCCCCACGTGCCGACCGTTAGTCAGGTCCGGTCCCGTTGCACAGAGGCCCAGGGCTGTTTCCCAACCTTCCTGGTGCCCCTGGGAGGGGCAGGGGCCAAGCTGGGGCATTGTGCAAGGCCCCCTACTCCCGGGCAGGGTGACAGTATATAGCCCGCGGCCCTGCTGGAAGGGGCAGAGCAGGGAGCCTGTGAGCCCCACGTGCCGACCGTTAGTCAGGTCCGGTCCCGTTGCACAGAGGCCCAGGGCTGTTTCCCAACCTTCCTGGTGCCCCTGGGAGGGGCAGGGGCCAAGCTGGGGCATTGTGCAAGGCCCCCTACTCCCGGGCAGGGTGACAGTATATAGCCCGCCTGGCCTGATGCTGGGCACGGTGGCACCATGAAGTGGGGCAGTCTCTTGGTGCTGGCGGGGCTCCTCGCCCTCTGGGCCGGTCCCTCGGGGCCGGTCTGCAGCCTGTGTCTGGGCAGGTCTCTCCACGTGAGTGCTCCCTGCCCGGCCCCAGCCCCTCTCTCCTGCCTCCCCAGCCCCTGCCCTGGGGACTCTGTGCCCCCTGAGTGTCCTGGTCAGTCCCGGTGGGTGGCATGGGCACTGGGCAGTAGGGTGGGAGCTGCCACGCTGCAAGGACATTGCCTGGTGGGAATGCATCCCTCTGCACCAGTGGATGTCTGCCC
>NW_005844482.1:3870-5576 GCF_000455745.1 Alligator sinensis | reverse complement strand
TTCTTTCTCTAAATCAAATTTGCTTAGTATAAAAGGAAACAGGTGGAAGAAATGGGGTGGTTTTTTTCATCCCAGACCTACACACTACTCCTGAATTTAAAAGCCAAACTGACCTCTTGCCTACTTATACGTCATGACAGGTGGTAAAAGAAGATATTCTTACAGAATTGTTTTTCAGATTTTGTTCTCTTCAATCACTTCCCCAAAGTCCACCCCCTCCCTGTCTTTTTCCTTTTTGGTCCAAATCCTCCAACCAAGAGAGAAAGAGAACGGTCCCAAGGCTTAAAATTGTAATTTATCAGTACGAAGCTTGTGTGTGTTTGCACAACAACCAGTGCAATCAGTGGGCTAATGTGGCCTACAAACAGTACCAAAATAAAACTAACCTGTAAAAACTCCAATATCCCATGCTGTATCTATTAAGTCTCATTTCCTTTGTTTGGTTTACTCTAGCTAAGCAAATGAAGTCATAATACTAGATTGATTAGCTGCTTTAAAGGTACGACCTGCCTTAGTTTTGCTGTGTATTTGTAAAACTACAGTTTCACACCCCACTTCTGCAAATGATTATGCATACATTTAGCCTCATGCATTAACAGTCTTACTGAGTTTAACAGCTCATTTGTCGAAAACTATGCACACACAGACTTGGCCTTCGAATACAAATGGAGCTTTTTCATAATGTCTCTTTTCAGGATAAGAACTAACAAACAGGCCATAGTGACAAATGCAGTCGACATAAACGGGAATTTTCATTTAATTTACACACACCCTAAGTCTTTATTTGCATTTGTACAGCATCTGCTACAACAGAACTTTAGTCAGGATTGTCACCTCTCCTCATCGAAGGACATACAAATAATTAACACAGTAATCATCTATCATGGTTATCTAGTATACAGAATAATTATGTGGCAGGGCACTGGGATGTGCCTGATCCTTTAGGAGAGCAAGCAGCCTGAGAGGCTGCTTTTAGGGGGCAGGGGGGAGCTAATGAGGGACTCACCTGGCTGGAAGAGGGCTCAGGCTGGAGCTACATGAGCCCAGAGTCTGCACCAGTCTGTTCGTTTCTCCCCAGCTACTGCACAGTGCACAACTCCTGGCTCCAGGGTCCCTGAAGGGAACTGGATTTTGGCTGAACAACTCTACAGGTCTGGAAACAGAGGCAAGTTCCTTGGACTGAGGAAGACTGGGTTTACAGGCAAGTGGTCTTTATGTTACACCTCTAAAGACTGAGGTGTCTGCCAGACGGTGGTGATGTTTCTTATTTATTTATGTTTAGCCTTGAACCCTGGGGGTACAGACTCAAGGCTTGCTTAGAGAGCCAGTATCCCAGGAGCCCTCGCACTGAGGGTGGGACCCAGGGAGGGGTCCCAGAACTGAAAAAAGGCTGAGTCCCAGATCACGAGGTCCAAGAGGCCCAGAGCCACCTGTGTCCAGGGCTGGGCGGGGAGGGGTCTGAGAGCTCAAGGGGCAGAGTGTATAAGAAGGAAAATCAAAGGGAGAACATCTCTGAGGCTTAGGGCGTGGAGTAGGGGAGGAAAAGGAGCCACACAGTTTGCCCTTAAGGCTAGGTCCCTGTAGGGCACCTGTAGTCAGGCCGAGAGGAACCTACCAAGCTTGGATGTCCGGATAGAGACCAATGGGGCCTCAGACCCAGTGGAAACTTACTGGATTGGGGCTCACTCTAAGGCCTGCTAGCAGCC
>NW_005844482.1:0-864 GCF_000455745.1 Alligator sinensis | reverse complement strand
TTTTGTGGCACCTGCATTTCAAAAACTAATTTCATTCAGTTTTTCATTATGAAAAATAGTAGACTGACTCCCACCCCTACCTCTTGCCAAGAGCTTAGACCACAGCAGATACGAACGGCTTCTGATGCTACGGCTTCCTGCCTGAAACCTCGAGGCTTATCTTGTGAATCACATGCAGGTGTTTACATGCCTAATAGAGCTAATATCACAAAGGAGCCCAGCTAAGACTTACTTATTTCATGTACCGAGACAATCTTGTAAAGTCTCTTTATTTGGGATGTTGCTGGAAAAAAAAAAAATTTTTTGCCAGATGCTTACAAAAGCTGATGCATCTCTGATTCAGTGAGTCCACGTGGTGCATACGACAACCAACACCATTCCTAAGGTTACTGCAGAAACTGAAGTATTGAACCAACCTTAACTCATACACCTGGGCTGCGTCCAGCTGGGCAGGCAGCATGGGCTAGGAAAAACAAGACCCGTACCAGCAACGGCTGCATGTGCCCATGAGCTTCCAGTGAAAGGGGTCGCCCGGATTCACCTCCCTGGGCTAATCTACCTCATTGTAAAGGGCGACTCCACCAAACTCTGTCCCCCGCACCCACTGCTCTGGGAATCGAGTGCTCAAATCCACCCGGTGCTCGCCTCACGCTCACTCACTCGATATGTGAGCCCATGCAGCCACATACATGCATGTACATGTGTGTGTACGTACACGCATGCACACGCATCTGCATGTGTAGGTGTATACACACAGTGCACCTGTAGCACATAGGGTACAGCGTGCGTGCATGTGCATACCGTGCGTGTGCACAGTGTGCACGTGTTTGTGTGTGCATGCAGGTGTGTGCAAACAGGCAGAAG
>NW_005844481.1:4704-5582 GCF_000455745.1 Alligator sinensis | reverse complement strand
TGCGTGCATACCTGTGCTGCCTTAATGGTGAGCACCTGCCCCCCCGCCCCCTGGGTCTTCTTGAAACAGGCTGAATAGTTGAGGGATGGATGGCTGGAGAGGTCGGAAATGGTCCCTGCATGGTCGGTCGCTGTGGAAGAAACTGGAGAAGTTGCTGCAACCTCAGAAGACGTGGGAGCTGCAGGAGATGGAAGGAGGGGGAGAGTTCAGGCAGACGTGGACCCCCCAGCACCCCCCAGGCAGCACGTGGGGCGAGACCCATCCCAGCAGGTAAGGGAGCACTGGGACCATGTACAGCAGCGGGCTAAGATGTGGCTGGCTCTGGGGTGGGCACTGGGGGCTGGGTATAACCAGGCTTCCCAACGCAGCTGGCTCTGGGGTGGTGCTGGGGCTGGGTATAATGGGGTCACCCCCTTGAACCAAGGGGCCCAACTCCCCCTGCTCCAGCCAGCTAGTCTCCCTTCCTGTCCCAGAGCTGGGGGAGAACCCAGGCGTCCGGGCTGTCAGCTCCTCGCCTCCCCAGTCTTTACAGGGACTGGAAGAAGGCAGCAGGGTGTGGACCTTCTGTACAGGTGTCCCATTTGTTCCTGATGTCTTAGACAGCAAAACTGGCTGGAGCATCGGGCTCAGAGAGTGATAATCAATGTCTCAAGAAGAAAAGGGGAATGATGGGATGAGTGCACCCTCAGCAAGTTTCCAGATGACACCAAGCTGGGAGGTAGGAATGGGATTCAGAGTGACCTCGACAAATTGGAGGATTGGGCCAAAAGAAATCCCATGTGGTTCAACAAGGACAAGGGTGGCAGGGGCGGTGGGTTGAGAGTGGGGGGCACCAGCAGGGCTGGGGGGCAGAGGCGGCGGGTCGGGAGTGGGGGGAG
>NW_005844481.1:820-1062 GCF_000455745.1 Alligator sinensis | reverse complement strand
GCCGTGCCAGCGGCAGGAGGGGCAGGGCAGGCCGGCGAAGCAGGGGCAGAGCATAGAGGTGAGCAGGGCACCAGGTGGGGGTGGGAGTGCAGCTGGGGCAGAGCCCAGGAGGAGCCAGGCGTGCTGTCAAGAGTTTGGTGAGCAGAGACCAGAAGAGTGAGGAGGGGTGCTGGCATGGGACCAACTGGTCAACCTCCTCCTGGCTCTGGCCAAGCTGGTTATCTGGCTATCCAGGAAGCACG
>NW_005844481.1:0-544 GCF_000455745.1 Alligator sinensis | reverse complement strand
GTCCCCTGAAGAATTTTTTTCATCTACTTCCTGTGAAGTCATCTGTCCGGTCACCCGCCGGACGCCGGTACCGCCATCGGCCACCCGACCAGAGTGGCCCTAAGATCCATGAGGACAATTCTTTACTATCAATAGTACCAGGGAGCCCGGGTCAGTGGTCTCTACAACTCAGTCCATCAAGGCCTCTCCCGCCTGCCTAGGACTGGGGAGCACAGAGGGTCTCTGCAGCCGATGCCAGCAGGGTCCCCCCAGCCCATCAGTTTGGCAGGAGTGAGCAGCACACCTGGATGGATTATGTGTGTTAGTGTGAGGGGAGGCAGAAGCCAGGATGGATTTGCAGCTTACAGATTAACTGAATCAGAGGTGCAGCACAGGTTTTTTCGATTCCACACTCATTTGATCAGTTTGAATTGAAGGGTGTGCACAGACCAGACTATTAAATAGAGCGAGTCTTTTGAATACCAAGTGCAGAGGGGCAGTGTGGTGGGACAGGGGACAGTGCTGCGAGAGGGGATGTAATTAAATACCCCCCCACACAAAGGGG
>NW_005844480.1:0-5596 GCF_000455745.1 Alligator sinensis | reverse complement strand
GGGCACTGCCACCATGGAGGGAAGCACTGGGTCCCCCTGCAGTTCCGAGGCTGTGGTGACCCAGAGGCAGCTTCTGCGAGCAGGCTCCACTGAGGAAAAACAAAACAAAACAAAACAGCGAGGAGCCTGATCTTTTTTTTTTTCTTCCTGCTGGAGCCTGCATGCATCTCCCACGGCTGGAAAGTAAGCTGCCAGCAGGTCATGTAGTCCCTGAGCTGTGGGGACCCAATGCTTCCCTCCATGGTGGCCGTGCCCCCCGGGGCCACCGGCGCTAGCTGTGCTAATGCCCCAAGGAAGTGTTATGACCCAAAAGGGGCTGCACTTGCAGGATATAAGCCCAGGGACTTGAGCTGGGCAGGCAGTCTAGCCCTGAAGGGAAGAGCTCTTGAGCAGGAGGAGCCTCTGATAAAGCACTAAGTTGCTTTGGATAAGACAGTCTTAGGGCTGGGGATAGACTGGTGGTTTAGGGACTGAGATTGTAGGGATGGTGGAGGTCTCACCTAGCTCAGGAGCAGGGCCAAAGCCAAGGCCAAGGAGGAGGGCCACAGCTGAAGAGTGATGCAAGCAGGCAGGGTCAGTGACCCTTGGCCTGCGAGGGGTGAGAACCAAGGTCAGGGGGCCCATGGCCCAAGAGGGGCAGAGTCTGTTGGACATAATGAGGCCTGAGCCCAGGAGGGGCAGAGAATGCAGGCCTGAGCCCAAAATGGGTTGAGATTGGTTGAGGTACAGAGGCCCAAGCCCAGGAGAGGCAGGGATGGTTAAAGGCACAGGGACCAGGCGCAGTGGCAGAGATTGTTCCTTTTTTAGAGGCCTGCATTGACTGAAGTTGATACTGGGCCTGAAGATCAGATCCAGGAATGAGAGATTTACCAGATTGGACAGTAGGGCTTAATGCCAAATGAAGAGCAAATGATTAACATCTGTGAGCGCTGGGAGTGGCTAAAAGGGGAGATGAGGAAGCCATGTAATTAGCCCTTAAGGCAATGAGTAGTGACAACTGTGTTCGTGAGCATGAGATCTTTCTTGGGGAGCTCTGAGGCACCCTCCCCTTTCTCTAAAAGCATAACTACATCAAGGTGGCAGGGGAGTTAAAGGGGAGATTGGCCAGAGACAGTAAAGCTGACAAGGGCTGGTGGGGGTTCCAGGGCTGTCGCATCCACCCCTGGGGTGGAACCCTATGACGTCATACAATTGAACTTCCTTCTGGAACTTCTTTTTAAGCTAGTTTTTCAGATGCTGCTGTATAAGAGGTGTAGGTTGTATAAGAGGATTATTCAAGTCTTATAAGAGCTAAGTACTTTGAACCCTTTCTTGAAATGCCAGCAGTTCAAGGATGGATAACCGGGCTTCATGTCTGGTATCACTAATTATATGACTGCAGAATTTAGACATAAATGTTGGGAGATATTTCTCATAATTTTTGTTATCATCTTTTTATAATTATAATTACATAATGTTATTTTTAGAAACTCACGCTGAACTCATTCCATTGCATCTTAGCTTGACAATCTCTTCTCCATAGACCTAGCCCAAATAAGTCATAAGGAGACATAAGTACAAGTAGATGAAATTTGAATAAGAATGCTAGAAATGGCAATAGAGAGAGCACTACACCAAATGGTGGTAGATATAAATTCAAGCCAATTTTCTGTGATATTTGCAAAATACTAAATTAATCTACTAAGCAACTAAATAGAAAAACATATTACAAGGATAGTAGGACTCTATGGTTGAAATTGCAGAAACAACAGACAGCTTGAATAAAGAGCTTTCAACATCTTGTACAGGCCAATGATAAATTATGAAGATAAAAGACATTTGAGAAGTACTTGGGAAATAACAAATCTCATTGAACTAAATTCATTTCCAGAGTAAAGCCACTGAAGTAACTTCAAACAATAACTTGGCCTCATATGTTGAAAGGTATGGTTGCCTAACTTTAATTATTGGTTTTGGCTTTCATTTGGTTTAACTGTCCCTACAGAAATCAGTAAAGTTCCTGCTTTCTCAACAAACTGGGAATCGGACAATTTTAAGAGCATCCTTATTCAATGATGTTGTTGTGTGTTCAGAAATCCACCAGTCAGTATTACAACATGGAAGACAGCCTCAGGTTTTATAAGTATTTGCTTTTGAAGAATTAGTCTGAATGAAAGCCTTTCACAGGGTATAAAATCTGGGTTTTTGGTTTGCATTGCATGCATTATAAATATTTGCATAAATTGCAACACAGACATCAAAGCCTTTTGAGCCATGCTTACTAACTTAAAAACAACAAAATATTTGTTATGCACAGTATGTACATATAAAGAAAGATTTATCGGAGAAACTGTGTGGCTCACTATGTATGGTGATAGCCAGGATGATATCTTACCCACCAGGAATTAGCTGGATAAGATTAATGTGTATATATTTTTATTATTGTGAAACATGAATGGTTTCAGGGCAGGTCAGGTCAGGTCAAGGATATAGTCAATAAGACTTATGTGATTCAGACTTATTTGGAAAACAGTGAAACCACACATACATATGAGTAGTTACTATTTAAACCAGCAATGACACCAATGTTGGCAAGTTTAAACTAAGAGTTTAGTGGGAGCACGAAATGTGAACATTTTAAATGAAAATCTATAATTTTGGCAAACAAGAGTTGTGAAAAATGTCAACAACTCCATTTGGGCTATGTTTATACTTGGGCCTGCATCAGGGCAGTTACATCCATGCTAGATTTCATCTACCTAGCACAGTAAACAAAAGCTATGAAGATAGTAGCAGTGACTATATATTTGGGAAGCTACCTAAGCTGGAGCTGCTGCTCATTACCTGTCTGCTAAATCAAGTCTAGTTCAGGGATGCCATCTCACCTTTGGCTGTCGTCTGGACATGTCATCCAGGAATTACCATAGTTATGGCTGTAGGACAAGCTAGGGCTGTTGAATAAGCTTTGGACTGAATAAGCCCTGCCCAGCTGAATTCAGCAGCAGAAGAAAGAAGGAGAGGGAATGAGTGATGGTGGCACTCAGCTCCTGCTTTCATGCAAGTTTAGAGCCCAGGAGCTGAGAGGTGCTACTGCCACTTATCCCCTCTTTCCCTTGCTGCTGAATTCAGCAGGGGAGATGGAGAGGAAGGAAGGGAAAAGCGAAAATCAGTAGTGCTCATCCCCTGTGCCTGAGCTGCTCAAAAGCAGGGCCTCCAAACAGACTCTGCACTGACCAATAAGTGAGCTCAAAGCTTATGGCACATGCAGAGATCCAGCAGGAGCTCTCTGAGCTCTCTGGGACATGTGCCGCACAGCTAAAGGGAGTGCAATCTTACTACTTCACTCCCCCAAGGCCACCCTTGGAGTTAAGCTAAAAGAGATGGAAGGTTATAAAATAAATGGGTATAGTAAGTATTGTCACTTTCAAGTATGGAATCATGTGGCAGCACTGGAGATGAAATTGTAACCTTGCCTTAACTGTTATGGCAGAAATCATAAGCACTTCCTTCACAGAGCTGCTCATAAAAGGAGGTACAGGGTGTGTACAGAAGTTGCTTTTTTCACTAAAGCACTTTATTGCCATGACTTAACAGAAGTGCCTTTACAGCACTTTAAAAATGGACACAGTTAACAAGGCTTTAAATTAATCCTTGTTAAAAAATTAAAGCACTGTATTTTACAGCACTTTAGCACCTACAGCACTTTAAATAACTCCTGCAAGCCCAGAGCTGCTTCTCTGTGGAGCACCCCCTGCCTCCTCACCTGGAAAGTGCATGGAGGCTCAGAGGCCCCCTCCAGCAAAGACTGAACTTCTGTTGTGCTTAAGAGAGCTGTAACTTTATAGTGCTATCAAAAGTGCTCTAAATTACAGTGCACAGAACACTTCTGTCCACACCCATAATGATAAGACAGGAGAAAGGGGCTCCTGTCAGAAGCTAGAAAAAAGCACAGTGTGGTGCAGTATGGAGAAAGAAGCAGTGGCTTGGGAGTCAGCTGAATAATACAAATCTAAAGAGTGGAGGAAAGAAATAAAAGGCAAAGTGGTGCTCGACCTGATACTGGCAACGGAGGATGACTTAGCGACCTAAAGATTGAAAGGAAGCTGGGAGACAGCGACCATGAGCTGATCACCTTCACCGTCCATTTTAAAACTGGCAAGTCAGTCAGCATTGCAAAAGTCCTCGACTTCAGGAAAGCTGACTTTGACAAGCTCAGGAGGCTTGTTGGTAAGGCCCTAAGGGACCATGATCTGAAGGGGAGGGGATGAGTGGTTGCTCCTCAAGGGAGTGATCCTGGAAGCACAAGCAATGTCTATCTCGTCTTGGAGGAAAGGCAGTAAAAGGGCACAGCAGCCCCCTTGGCTCTGCAGGGAACTAGTGGACCTCCTGCATCTAAAAAGAAAGACCTATAAAGGATGGAAGACTGGATCCACCTCAAAGAAGGAGTATTCTGCACTGGTCCGGAACTGTAGGGAGCAAACCAGGAAAGCCAAGGCTGCAACTGAACTTCAATTGGCTACATGTATCAAGGACAATAAAAAGTCCTTTTTTAGATATGTGGGGAGCCGGAGGAAAAGCAAGGGTAACATTGTACCCCTGCTAAACCATATGGGACAACTGACAACTGACACCCAGGAAAAAGCCAACCTGCTTAATGGGTATTTTGCATTGTTTTTTCACCAGCCCCAAGGGACGGCCCTGCTCAGTATGGTACGGGATGGCCAGGGCGAGGGAGAATTGTTACCCTTCATCAATATAGACCGTGTGAAGGAACACCTTGAGAGGCTGGACACCTTCAAGTCAGCCAGCCCAGAGTGTTTACACCCCAGGGTACTTAAGGAGCTGGCAAGACTCGGTACTTAAGGAGCTGGCAAGAATCATAGCTCTACAACCAGCACGGATCTTCAAGAACTCATGGCGCTCAGGTGAAGTGCCTGAAGATTGGAAGAAGGCCAATGTAGTGCCTATCTTCAAGAAAGGAAGGAAAGTAGATCTGGGGAACTACAGGCCCATCACCCTAACCACTATCCCAGGGAAGATCTTAGAAAAAATAATCAAAGAGACCATTCTTGACAAACTGGCTCAGGCAACATCCTGAGGAATAGCCAGCATGGGTTTGTTGTGGGTAGGTCTTGCCTGACCAAACTTATTTCCTTCTATGACCAGGTGAAATATCACCTGGACAAGGGAGAAGAGATTGACATCATATATCTTGATTTTAAAAAAGCTTTTGTACTGGTATCCCATGATTATCTCATAGAAAAACTGGCCAACTGTGGCCTCAGCTACATCACAGTCCACTGGCTGGGGAATTGGCTCCAAGGTCAGACCCAGAGAGTGGTAGTTGATGGAAGTCAATCATTGTGGTGCGCCGTGACCAGTGGTGTCCCCCAAGGTTCTGTCCTTGGGGCTATACTCTTTAACATCTTCATTAATGATGGGGACATTGGTATCAGAAGCGGACTGGTCAAGTTCGCTGATGACACCAAACGTTGGGGTAAAATGTCCATACCCAAGGACAGGACGGTGATCAAGGATGAACTTGAGAGGCTCAGAAATGGGTGGATGAAAACCTGAGGGCGTTCCACACTGAAAAATGCAAGGTACTCCACCTTGG
>NW_005844479.1:3564-5602 GCF_000455745.1 Alligator sinensis | reverse complement strand
AGAGAAGAGAAAAAGATGCTGATGCTGATGCCATGTGTTTTTAAATGTTCTAAGATAAGGAGAAACCTTCATGCCTTGTTTTGTCTGTGTGCAGATGTTAACCTCCTCCTTTCCGCCGAACCAAACTGTTCCCAAAACATAGTGTTTTTTTCTAAATAAGTAAATTGCTTATGTGTAACAAACGAATGATCAACATCTTTCTATTTCTCTCAAGGTTGCTTTGTCTGAACCCTGCATCTTTCCTCGCTGTCTAAAGTATAAATACGCTTGTAAACTTGTAGAGGTCAGAGTTCCTTTAAGTGCTCTCCCTGTGATCACTTGTATAGTTTTAAATAAACCTAGATGGCTCTGCCAATTCTAATACAACCACAACGCGAAGTTTGATTTCTTCCACAATTTGGTGCCGTGACTCGGATAGAGACGCCCGGAGTGATCAGTTGAGATACGGACCATCTCCTCACCGATGCCCCGGCTAGCCAAACTAAGGTGAGAGACCGTTTGAAATCTCTACTGGGGCTTTTCAGTGAGAGACTGCCTGTGTGTCTTCCTGTTCGCTGCTTGAGGCTTACCCTATCCGACCCTTTTGCTGCCAGAATTGTCAGACCCACTATGTAAGTAGGAACTGTGAACGAAGGTTAAAGAAAAGAGTAAAGAAACTGTGTTGCTGTTGTCAGTGAATGTATTTCATTTCCCCGTGTGCATTGAGTTCAGTTCTGCAAAGAACTATGAGGTCTTTCTGCAGCTAGGAGTGGAAACCTTGTGCAGCTGCCCCCAGGACACCAGACTGTGTGCTCTTCCAAAGCAAGGGTGCAAGGTGGAAACTCTTAGACTGGAGGAGATCAGGGTTGTGTGACAAATTTTCCCTCCCCCCCTCTCCTCTGCTGTTGTAAACTCTGTAGGAATTTCAAATCAGATAGTTTCTCATCCTGTTTCCCAACGCTTACATGTTTCTCTCGGCCCTGTTTCTGATCGACATGCTTTTCTCCTCAGTCCTTGTTCTCCTGTTAATTGTTAGGCAGAGATTTGCTTTGTCAACTGGGCTGTACTAGTTATTGTTCTCCTCGTGGTGTTTATTTGGATGTTCCCTGTGTTAATGAAACGGCTGTACTTGCTACCCTAGCTAGCTCACCGCCTGAGCCTGAGTCCCTTAATCTTTCTGTGTTACAAGAGGAAATCATAAAGGCTGTCCCTCCGTTTCTCTGGTCCCAACATGCTAATGAAGTAGGGCAAATTCATACTGCCCAGCCTATAAAAATTAGATTAAACCCAGCTAAGCCATTACCTAAAGCTGCTCAATACCCTTTATGCCCAGAAGCCGAAGAAGGGATACGTCCTGTTATAACAGCTCTTTTGAAGCAAGGTATCATTGTCTCGACTAAGAGTCCTTGTAATACAGCTATTCTTCCTGGAAAGAAACCTGGAAAGAATGCCTATCGCTTTGTACAAGACCTCCGTGCAGTAAATTCTGCAGTTTTACCTACTTTTCCTTTTGTACCAAATCCAGCCGCTATCTTGTCCTGTATTCATCTTAATGCCTGTTATTTTACTGTTGTTGACTTGTGTTCTGCATTTTTCTCTATCCCTATACACCCTGATAGCCGGTTTCTCTTTGCATTTACCTAGCAGAGACTTCAGTGTACCTGAACTCGATTGCCCCAAGGCTAGACTGAATCCCCTTGTCTTTTTCCTCAAATTCTGAAGAAGGATTTAGCATACGTAATATTTAAAGACAATTCTGTGCTTGTGCAGTACGTTGATGATCTGCTCTTAGCATCTTCCTCCCTTAAAGCCTGTAAAGCTGATTCTTCAACTCTTCTCACCTCTCTTGGCCTAAAGGCCATAAAGCATCTAAAGAAAAGCTACAACTTTGTCTTCCTCGTGTCCACTATTTGGGTCATGATATTTCTGCTATGCCTCTATAGTCAAGCCACTGCAAAACCTGACTCTTGTTAATACCTCTGAGCCTTTGCCCTGGACTTCAAAAGCCGAAGCCGCTTTTGCCTCTATTAAACAAGCTCTGTCGCAAGCTCCTGCTCTA
>NW_005844479.1:0-1558 GCF_000455745.1 Alligator sinensis | reverse complement strand
CCAGAACCAGAAGAATATACGTGGAGACTGGCTGGGTGTTTGTTACACCCTGACCATTTGTGGCGCTCCCCGGACGGCCGCCTGGTTGCCCCAACGGTCCTTCTTCCCTATCTTGCTCGCATACACCACGGCATAGCACACGTGAGCAAAGGGGGGATGATAGAAGCTGTTAAGCTTGATTGGTTTGCTCCAACTTGTTCATCTGTGGCTCAACAATACTGTTATACCTGCCCTATTTGTCAAGCCCATAATGTGGGAAAACCTGTAAAAACAAAAAAAGGCAGCACATCCCCCACCTTGGGGGCCGTTTGTAAATTTACAAATAGATTTTATTCAAATGCAGAAATGCTGTTCTTATGAATATGGTCTTGTTATTGTATGTGTGTTCTCTGGATGGGTAGAAGCCTAGCCACGTGCAAAAGCTGATACCATCACTGTGAGCAAAAAGTTGCTCAGAGACTTTATTCCAAGGTTTGGTATTCCTTTCTCCATAAACTCCGATAGAGGAACTCATTTTACTGGGCAGATAATGAAAGAAGTCTGCAAAGTCCTGCAAATCCAGCAGAACTTTCATTGCCCGTACCATCCACAGGCCTCGGGCCAAGTGGAACGCCAAAATGGCATTTAAAAAATAAACTGGCCAAAATTTGTGCTGAGACTCACTTGAAATGGCCAGATGCACTTCCCATAGCCCTTATGAGTATGAGATCTACTGTCAATCGAAACACCGAACTTAGCCCACATGAAATCCTCATGGGAAGACCCATGAGGCTCCCTGCCTCACCACCTGTTGCCTCCCACTTTTTCAATATACATTTACTTGATGATATTATTCTAGACTACTGTGCAGCACTAAGGAAATGTGTTAAGGCTTTTCATTCACAGGTACAAGCAACTCTCCCCAAGGAACCAGATGAGCCGTGCCGTTCCATCCTGCCTGCTGACTGGGTTCATGTAAAAGTCCATCAACGGAAGTCATCGGTGGGACCCCGCTGGAAAGGCCCATTCCAGGGACTCCTGACAGCCAACACTGCAATAAAGTATCAAGGACTCCAACCGTGGATCCATGCTTCACACACTAAGAAAACATCAGCCCTGTTAGACTTAGAGTCTCCTCCATATCAACCTTGTAATCAGCCTTCACAGACCAGTAGTGAGCCTAGCGCCTGTCAACAGGAGAGCTCAAGACCAGTAGTGAGCCAAGCATCTACTGGCGAAGAGGATTGCCACTACAGAGAGAAGAGGATTTACCACTACAGAATGAAGAAAATGTACCCCAAAGACACCACTATGCCCTTCGGGAAAGGAAAAAGGCCTCTGCCTAGTTCCTGGTTCCCGAGGTGGGGTTGGTTAGTCGTGACTTGGGTACTTCTGAGTCTTTCCTTTTGGATCATCTTATATGAACTTAAAGACTCAGCAGCTAAAAGAAACTTTGTAAATCAGACTAGACTTCAAAGCAGGTCAAAAAGATCACTCCCACACTGGCATGCTCACCAAAATGCTTTTCTTCCACTGTCTTATCCATACGCAAAGGATTTAAATGTTTCTAAATGTTGGG
>NW_005844478.1:0-5634 GCF_000455745.1 Alligator sinensis | reverse complement strand
TCCGAGCCTAACATCTATGAATCTATGAATCAAAAACAAATTTTGAAACTGGTGTGACATCCCATGAGCAGGCTCTCTGCAAGTCAAGAAATACCAGAATGGGGTGTTTCTCAATTTTTTCTGGTCTAGGGCTCAACAGAACATTAAATATGACTGATCCATATGGCCCCAGCGCTAGCAGATGGCCCAAGAGCTTGGGTGCCACTGGATTTGTTGCTTTTGGTGGGTACCCCATTTGAGCAGGTTGAAATAGATATTGTTGGGCCCTTGGAACCAAGTTTCAGTGGGTGCTGCTTTATCCTGATACTTGTGGACTATGTTAACCTGTGACCAGAGGTAGTAATGACCCACAGTGTGTCAGCCCACATGTCTACAGAACTACTGAAGATCTTGAGCTTGGGGCTCCTGTGAGAAGTATTAAGCAACCAAGTTACCATCTTAATGTCTAAGCTCCTGAAAGAGCTGTGGGCATTTCAGTCAACCTTGTTAGAATCTCCAACTACCACACCCAGAGTGATGATCTGGTCCAGAAGTACGATCAGACCCTGGTAGAGATGTGCTCCTGCCCTATTTGCAATCCAGGAGATTCCTCAGTTATCTATGGAGTTGTCTCCCTTTGAACTTCTATATGGGAGGCAGAGCACGGAGGGCTGGAACATTGTCCAATATGTTCTGGGACTGTGGGAACAACTGGACCTAGAGGGAGCCTTTGCCTAGGAAACCGTCAGGGTTCTGCAACAAGGACAGGAACACTACAACAAGAATGCATGGCTGCAGGTCCTGCTCCCTCAGCAGAAAACAAATTCCTTGCTAAGTTGCAGGACCTGTATGAGGTCCTATAAGTTGAGGATATGGCCTATAAAGTGCAGATCCTGGGGAGACAACAGAGATTACAAATAGACCAGGCTAACCTGGGTTTTTTGTTTTTGTTTAGTCCTTTTTTCATGCTTCTGTCACTCAAACAACTTTGCTTTACAGTATCAGACCTGGCCTGCCTTTAAACCCTTAGAACTAAATACTTTATTTGGCAAGGATATCTGTTATTGGAAAGAGCATACTGAATTTCAGTATTTCATCATTTTAATTTTTAATATCAAGGCTGAAATTTAATTTTGACATAACATTTCATTGCAGTGGCAGTTTATATTTAACATTTTAGCTGCTAATGTAGATTATAATTTGCACAAATAGCAAAGAAAGTTTATTTGGAATTTAAAATGCACGTGAACTACTTTTTAATGGAAGACATCTTTTATAACCATTTGAGAGTCATGTGAAAGATGAAGGTTTTGCTGTTTTGGGGTAAGAAAAAAATTCTATAGGACTTGCTGTTTTTATACTTTGCTGTCAATTCTAAAGTAAGGAGCATAATCAAACAAATAAGAGAGAGGATGTACGCATTGCAACAATAGTAAATTTTGTGATCAGATGCAATCATTTATGCACCCTGGGCCACTGCAAAATTGTCTATTTTACAGTGTAAAACTAGCCTTAGTGTTAAATAGCTATGTGAAAATGAAATTTATACTCTAACAGAGTGGGACACTGAGATCAGTGTTTGCTAGTTTATATAAATTATATTCTTCATAAGTAAAGAAACATCAAATACGGCTACTTCTTTATTAGACATACCCTTATGGCTATCCTTTCCACACAATTTACATGTATGGAAATTTAACTGAAGCCAGTTCAAATCATCCATATACCCAACTATAAAAGTTTTGACCTTGCCTGTCTTCCTGAATGGTACCTCCTATTTTTACCCTTTTTTAATGTCAAAGTATTTTAGACATCTGATATTTCCATGTAGCTGGTGTCAAGATACTGATATTAAGCATGTAAGAAGAAAAAGCTCATGTAACGTTTATGATGCAGACCAACGTTCCTCATCATTTTCATCTGGTAGATGTACTTTATTTTCCTTCCTATACTAGTGCAGTTTAGGTTCATTCACAGCAGCAAAACCCAGAGCACATCACCAGCTCAATCAATAGTAGGCTGACTTAAGAAAATTGGCTGGGTGCAAAGGCCAGTCTCTACTGTTCTAAATCAAACTCACCCCTCTAAAACAAAGACATATATTCAATGCAAACAAGTCAAGCTAATGCAATATTAGGACAGGACTTTAAAACTTTTGCATAGTTGATTATAGGTCTTATGCAATGCAACCATAGGCATGATTTTGATTACTCTTATACCAATGCAGATCATGAATACTTTATATATCTGTGTGATCAGGGAAACACTTAAAGTAACACACAGAGAAACAGATGTAAGGTATGAAAAGGAACTAGCAGATTCCATAGAGATTGCTAGGCAACACTTGACAATGTTGTGCAATATGGTATTGGCATTATTCACGTTGACAAGTGGTGTTCTTATTCATTCCAGAAAATATTCAGTATGTCAAAATTAAGACTTGGTAGCATCACAGGCCTAATGACAAGGTTAGATTTGATTTGGAAGAAAGGATACAAAAAGAGCTGAAACACCTGCATCAATCTTTTAAAGAGAATTTATAAAAACTTGCTTTATGAAGCAGTCAAATGTTGTTCCAAAATATGCTGGGGGCAGAAGGCGGCATAGTCCTACCTTTTTTGAGATAGCAGTATTCTACACAGACTAGAGTCTGGAGATTTGGAGCTTTTGACAGGACAGGACAGAAGGAATTTATAATAGTTGAAGTCACGAAGGCATGAATAAAAACTCCATTGCCTTTGTATTCCACTGTTGTTGGCATGGAAGATGCATTGACATAGTTGTGAGAGATGGGGAATTCAAGGTCAGGGATTACAGATTAGGGGAAGAGACCCTGCAAAAATTTGAACACTTGAAAGGAGAGGGGAGATGCAAGAAATGGAGCAGGACACCTCAAGATGCCATTTTGAGGAACTGAAGACAGAAGGTGTACATTTTTCCCAATAAATCTTCTGTACAGACGGTGGATATTATCTCTTATTGTATTAGAGACTATATATACTGGCAGAAAGGATAGATTATGAGGATCTGTTAGTATTTACTCATTTAATCGTTGAATTTAGTATTAATGTTGGCTTACTGATTTTATTGAGACCATGAATAATTTGATCTACTAAAGTGTCTTTTAAATACATCTGCCACTATCACATCTTTCAGAGGGAATTCTTAAGAGTTATCAAAATAATATGCAGCTATGTATCTGATGAGCAGTGAAGGACTCCTTATTCCTTTAATTTTTTTGTCAGTCTTTGAAATAAGTAAAAGAATGTTAACTCTCCCTGGAGCAAACAGCCTGAAGAAAAGTCAGAATTCTCGTAGCAACCCAGATGGCATATTTTGACACAACTTGTGCTCCTTCAGCAAAGGAACAAATTAAAAAAAAAAAAAATTAGGCAGCAGAGGGCACCAAAGCCCGTATGTCATTGTACTGTCTGACCATAAAGGCAGAACCCTTAGAAAGTTAGTTATTTTTTGTTCAGTAAGAACCTATTAAAGCAAGGTATTTACATTACATGTAACTACAATGATTTAACTTCAATGGGACTATCTGCATGCTTAAATGTCACGTGTGTTTACATGGGGCCATGAACAATCTTTATTAAGCAGCTTCATAATACAAGTATAGTAACTGAAAAGCGAGCATCTTTTCCCTTTGAAATAGAAACAACATTGGGAGGCATTTCCATCTATGAAGCTGCTGACAAGTAATTAGCCAAAGTTCCTGTTGTTTTTAAAAACTTTAAGCCGGAAGAATACATATATAGAGAAAGAGTGGGATGTAAGAACTGGCATCTGAACCCTGCTTAGAATTCTGGCTTTCCTTCAAGCTCCTGATCTTGGAAAATTACAGTTTAGGTTCATTGCTGTGTGCTTAGTTTTAGAGCCTGTAATTGCAGTTTGGTAGTGGTACACTATGTTACTGCTTAGTAGTAAGACTGCCTGAATATAGTCTCCACAGACAAGACAGTACCCTTCACTTTCCAAGCCTCTCGACATCTGCTGGTACATGCCTTACTAATAAAACCCCTCCTGCCTTTTCTCTCTCAGACACAGACCATAAAAAAATTTGATCCATGTATTCCCATATTAATTCCTGTCCATGCCAGCAGCTAGGGTGGCTTATATGTAGTAGCATTACAAGAAAAGACAGGCAAATGAGCTTTATGATGGTAAATAAGACTAGCCCATTTGGTAATCGGTTTCTATCCTATCATAAAACCAAAGGCAATGGAACAAATAGCTGAGGGGCAGAAACTGTAATTTCATTATGCCTTTGTTCAGCCCCAGTGGAGATTTGGTCAATGACTGCAGCCTCTAGGCACACTAAAACATAAATATCAGATGATGATGACAATGATGATGACAACGACAGTAAGTGTAAAATGAAGCATACCAGAATGCCTATTAATCTAGTAGCAGAAAATAGAATTCCTTTGAGGAAGAAACTGGCATTTGATAACAGGAAAAGATAATAGTCAAATTCCTTTCAGGTCTTGCATGTTAAACAGAGGTGTAGCTGCTCGAATGGGAGACCCTAAATAAAAACAAAGGTGATTGGAAGCGTGTTGCTGGAAAACAGATAGCTGGTGCTCTCCTTTCAGAAGTCAGCACTGAACCAATACCATAGCACAGAGTTGTAGTGTATTGTATTATTGGATGTGAATTCTTTCCAGTAAGAGGTATTACAGTGAAGAGTTCTATTCTTTCCCCAGTGGAAGAGTCTGACCCTCCTATCAAAACTGATAAGGGAAATGTTCAGTGAGTGCGTGTCATAAATAATATAATTATAACTGCACAACAGTTGCCTTTTATAACCAGCAGTTTCAATCAATCATAACATTAGCATGCTCAGCTCTTGAGCTGACAACTCCCATGCTCACTCTTTGCCAAAAGAAAAATAATGGTATTAGGCTTATTAAATAACTGAAGGGATGAAAATATATACTTTTACTATTTATTTTAAAATATTCTACTCATGTTTTCTAAATAAAGCTACAACAAAAACAGCCAAAGCATGAAACTGGCAAAATTCAAAAAGCCTATGGCACTACTCACATGCATAAGTTAGGCATGTAGACCATATATCAGTAAGGACGCTAAAAAACTAAAAAGACTGAAGTTTCATATTAAAATCTGGCCTTGGAGAATGTTTGAAATCTTTTTTGCCCACATGCAATTCAAATGGCTTTAAAATGTGAAATAGTCAAGATGTCACTGAGAACTAGGATAATTTGTGGAAAATGAACAGAAATTAACTAAGTTACGAGTATCCGGAGAGTTAGGTATGTATACGGACAGTACAAAGCTCTCATAAGTTTCTGAGAGAGAGAAAATGTTCAATATTCAGTTGCCAAATTTAAAAGCTTTAAGATTCTGATAGCTTTAAAATTCTGGAACCAATTACTAGCAAACGTGCCCTTGATTTTAAGTCATTTGCACTGAAGCCACTGAGAGCTATCCACATGCTTAAAAGATAAGCATACACTTAAGTACCTTCCTAAAATGGAGATTAAGTGTGTGAACAGTATATTTTTTCAGCTCTAATTGAAAACTGACAGTAAACATACTTCTTGAATGACATCAAGAAGAAGTCTGCCCAGAAACTGAATTTTTCAAATGTTCTAAAAATATCAAGGGGGGGGGGGGGGGGGGGGT
>NW_005844477.1:1261-5642 GCF_000455745.1 Alligator sinensis | reverse complement strand
GTTTTGTTCAGGTCAAATAAGACTTGAGGTCTGTGAAGTCGAGGTGGAGATCTGTGAGTGAGTGAGAAAACTACTGGGAGCAAGGCGGTAAATAATAAAAGTACCCGGCCGTGCCTCAACAGGGCAGGAGAGTCCCTGGCCTGGGACTGTGCAGGGAGCAGCTGGTGCCGGGAGCAGCAGGACTGAGCAGAGCAGGGAGGTTTTTGTATGGGGATGTAGCACTGTGAGAGGGTAACTATCACTCTGCTCACAGTAATAGTCTCCGGCATCACCAGCTTCCACCCGGCTGATTGTAAAAGTGTAGTCAGTTCCAGACCCACTGCCACTGAACCGGTTGGGGACCCCAGAGAGGCGGTTGTTTGTGCCGTAGAGAAGAAGTTTAGGAGCCTGCCCTGGTTTCTGCTGGTGCAAGTTCATTCTGCTGCTGCTGATACTGGAGCTGGTTTTGCACTGGATGGTGACTGTGTCTCCTGGGGACACTGCCAGGGACTCTGGGGTCTGAGTCACAACAATGTCCCCGGTCGAGCCTGCAATAATCACAATAATAAAACATCACACACATCAAGCAAACTGAGGATCAGGAAAGCAAAATATCACTGCCATTTTTTTAAATTTTTTTTTTATCTGACACTGCTTTTAGAAACCTGAGTTAAAATTAAATTAAAAACAGAAGAATCCCCTCCATGAACTCAAGAAACATCCTGTGCTGAATTATTCTGTTCTCCCCATGTTAACCATCCTGAATGACCCTGGGATGTTAAACCTATTATCCTGACTGTCCATGTACCAGGTTTATAATGTCTCAATCTCAGGGGCAAACCAATAGTCTGAGCTGCTCCCTCCCCTGCTGCTGTCTTTACCCTGCGCCCAGAGCACGAGGAGCCAGAGGAGCTGAGTCTGCCACAGCATCTTGCAGCTTCTGCACCGACTGACACGGAGCTGAGAGACACCAAGCGTTAAACCGGCCCCTTTACAGCTGCTCCCCAGAGCAGGGCGCAGGCACTGGGGCGGCTGTATGCAAAGCAGCAGCGATACAGGTGCCTCCCTGGGGCCGGGACAGAGACTGCAGAGAAGGGAAGGGACAGCCCTGCTCTGGGACTGCTGCATCATTTCCTGGCCCAAAGAGCAGCACGTCCACATGGGGCAGCACAGGTCTCCTCTGTGCCGTGGGCCTGATTCTGGACTCTCCTTGCACTGGTCACACTGGCGTAGCCCCATCACTTCTGGAGCAGGCGGGCAGTGCTGATCCACCCTGGGGTTAGACACACTCAGGACCAGCTTGCCCTCAGCCACCCCTCCCCTGCTCTCTGCCCTTTTCTCCTGTTGCTCAGGCTGACGGCTCTCTCCTGCTCTCCCCTCACCCTGTGCCTGCCTCAATGCCCCCATCCAAGCCTGCTCCCTGCGCCCCTCACCCCCACACAGCCCTCAGAAGAAGCCCTGCTTGGTTGCTCAGTGCTGTGGCACTGCCCAGGGAAGCAGTGCCCGGGGCTGTAGTGTGAACAGGCTCAATGAAGTCCTCTCACAGCTCCCCTTACGGCCTGGCTCCCTTGCAAACTCTGCCGCAGGCTGTGCGTGGGGACTGCGGGTGAGGACAGGGCACGGGGGAGTGTGGGGGGCTGCTGAGTATCCCCTCCCCATCCTCCCTGTACGGGCTGTTGGCATCTGCTGCCCCTCCTTCCTCTGCCCTGTTCCCAGCTGTGATGATGTCTGCTCTTCCCGCTGCACAGACCCTGCTCTCGGCCCTGTCCTGGCCCATCTGCTCATTCCTGTCACCTCCTCTCTTGCTTCTGGTGTCTCTGATCACACAGGCACCGCTGACGCCTCGCGCCCCTGGTTTCTCTGGCAGTGCCTAGTCCTGGGGCTCCTCCCGAACTCACTCCGGGGTCCTTCAGCTCCTGCTGGGCCAGGCACCATCCTCCCCTCGCACACTGTCTAGCAGCCTCTGCGCCTCCATGTCCAGGCCGTCTCCCCACGGGGTGTGCTTGTGCAGGACAGAGGTTTCTCTGGCAGTGCCTAGTCCTGGGGCTCCTCCCGAACTCACTCCGGGGTCCTTCAGCTCCTGCTGGGCCAGGCACCATCCTCCCCTCGCACACTGTCTAGCAGCCTCTGCGCCTCCATGTCCAGGCCGTCTCCCCACGGGGTGTGCTTGTGCAGGACAGAAACTGTGGGAATGCAGTCCTGAGCGGGGCCTCTGGGGTTTAGCTGCTGCCACCCAGTGCTCATGTTGGTGTCATTGAGACACGGCCTGACCTCACTCTGCGCAGCTCATCACCTCTGCAACAGGACTCGTGTCACAGGACACACAGTGATGGCCCCCGGGGACCTGGCATGAGAGAGCCTCCTGGGCTGGAGCAGCAAGGGCGCGGGCCCGTCCCCTGACTCCAGTCAGTGAGAGGAATGGTTGATGCAGAAATTACCTGAGACTTTCTGCCCTTCACAGCTCATATCATAGACAGCTGATTGAAAACCCCAATTTTCCTACAAATTTTGGGGGGGGGTTTGAGGGGGAGGGAAATCTTTTGAGGAAAATCCTGTGGAAATTAGAAAAGATGATGCTCAGTGTTGAACAGGGTTTTGCATTTTCTCCAGCCGTGGAAACCAACCCTGGTGGATCTAGATTTCTTCCCACTGCACCTCAATTGTCTGTGGGCCCCAAGAATTCAGAGTCCATAACAAAGCAGCATGGTGCAGTCCCAGGACAGGCCTGATCATTGGCATCAAGAAAAGAGGCACCCCAGCAGATGTCACACATGTCTTTTCAATGAAGACTGTCAAGGGCTGTCCCTGGTTCCCCATCAGGCCTGCTGCTCGTGCACAGCTCCCGCTGTCAGTAGCAGAAACACCAGGGAGCCCCCAGTGCCTCACAGTCCTTTGCAAGTCTCCCCAGACCCTGCGGGGCAGCGATGGTAGAAACAAGGAGGGATGGCAGTGCCCAATACAGCAATGCCTGGCCCATCCCAGCTTCTGTCCTGCCATGCACCTGACAGTGCAGATACTCGGTTTTACTTGCAGCCTCCCTCTCCATCACAGCAGCTTGCACGGGAGGGTCTCGTTGTGCCGTGCAGGACACCAGCACTCAGCCCAGGGTCCCAGTCACGATGAGCTTTCTCAGCAGGGAAGTGCCACAAGGAGAGGAGTCGAGGCCAAGGGGACTCTAGAGTAAGGGGGTGATGGCACTCCCCATGGAGGGAAAGGCTGGCTCTGCTCCTCCTCTCATGGTTACCTTTCTCCTTTTGACAAGAGATGACATTAGCAGAAATGCAGCGACAGTCATGGCAGCAAGGACTGGAAGCCGAAGCTCCCCACTCCCAGGACAAGACAGTGCCCTCCTCCCCAGTGGCCACAGCCACAGTCCCTCTCAAAGCCTCGGTTTCCCTCAGAGAAGGGGAACATTATTCTCAGAGAAAGGGAAGTTTTTTTCTTCATCCATAACCTAGAAGATGGCACAGATGCACCTCAGCAAGTCTGCAGATGGCACCAAGCTTGGGAGAGTAGTAGATATGCTGGAGAGTAGGGCTAGGATTCAGAGAGACCGTGACAAGTTGGAGGACTGGATGAAAAGAAATGCCATGAGGTTCAGTAAGGACAAATGCAAAGCCCTGCCCTTAGGCTGGGACAATCCCATGGACCGCTACAGGCTGGGGATCCACTGGTTAAGCAGCAGCTCTGCAGAAAAGGACCTGGGCGTTACAGAGCACAAGAAGCTGAATATGAGCCAAGGGTGTGCTCCTGTTATGAAGCAGGCTAACAGCATCCTGGGCTGCATTAGTACAAGTGTTGCCAGCAGATCGGTGGAAGTGCTGAGGCCACAGCTGGACTCCTAAGTCTGGTCTTGGTCCCCTGGTTCACACAGGATGTGGGGAGGCTGGAGAGAGTCCAGCAGAGGGTAATCTCTGCTTTAAATGCCCTTGGTCCTGGGGGCTGCCATGATCCAGATCCTGTTTTGAACTTCCCCGCTCAAGCTGTTTAACAAGTCTGAGCACTAGCATATGTATGTGGTGCACACGCTGGGCTGCCCCGACTGAACACTGCATGTTTAGGAGATGTTTCCACTACAGCCCTGAATGTGCAGGGGTTGCAGACATCAGGTGTCACAAACCAGAGCTGGGGATCAATGCCACTGAGCCGATCATCTGTGCTCACGGGTGATGTGCAGACTGAGCATGTCACCTGTTGTCATGGACCCAGTAGAGCTGGGTCATTGAGCACTTGGATGGGCCTTTGCCCACAAAAGTGGTTGTGGTGCTGGAAGGGGCATCAATGGTTTATCAGGCAGCACTTTACCCTCCAGCTCTGCTCTCAGTCCGTGAATGCCTGTGCTATTGTAGAGCTGCCCAACTTCCCATACAGCCACCTTGCTCGGCAGCCCAACCTCCTCCAC
>NW_005844477.1:0-1149 GCF_000455745.1 Alligator sinensis | reverse complement strand
CATGGCACGAAGCACGGGGCAGCAGTGGTGGCTGTGGCACGAGGCGCAGGGTGGAGCTGGAGCTGCCACGTGCCCAGGGCCAGGTGACGCAAAAAAGGAGGCCTGTGGGCTGGACCTGGCCCAGGCCATGAGGTGGCTTTGGCAGCCCCACTTGGCCACCCTAAGGCCATTCCTCATCTGTCCACCAGTCCAGTGCCCTGAACCCTCACCTGCCCCTGCTTAACAGCAGATTTAAATAACCACGTGGGGAGGCTGCCCTCAGAAAACCAGTGTGGTCTGAGCTGCTTCACTCTGCCCTAGACCCCGTCAGGGCAGCTTGGTCTGGCCCAGTCTTTTAGCTCTCCTCCACAAGTAGGGGATCGCTCCCTGTAATTGTCCCCAGTCAACTCGCACTTGGACCACAGCCAGGCTCTCCGTCCTGCCCCGGTTACCAGTCCTTCTGCAGTGCTCCCTCTTTAGCCCCTAGTTAACAGTCCTGCTCCAGGGCTTTTTCTTCCCAGCCCCTGTCGGGAGTCCCCAGCTAGGGCTCCTCTCACTGCCCATGCACTCCGCTCTCCCTTGGGGCTGAGGTCTCAGCCCTGAGTCGCTCTCCCTCGAGTCTGCAGTCAGCACCGTACCGAGGCCCGGGAGAACTTTTAGCATTGGGCCTCCCTTTGCCAGAGACAATGCTAATAATAATTGGATGAAAGGAAGAAAGAAAACTACCATTCTTGGGCCTCCTTTCTGTCGCGGCCCCAGGCGACCGCCAAGTGCACCCATGCCCGTGTCCAGGTCTGCCTGCAGTGGTTTCACAGGACTACGACCCTCTGCAAACAGATGATTAGCAGTGCCCACCCCAGGGCTGCCCAGTGGACCCCACGCTCCATTTCTAGCCACCCCGTGCCTCAGAGATGACACAAACTCAAAGAGGAGCACAACCAACCCATCTCTGCAGAGCTCCTTCTTCCCTAAGGATGTGGCACACAATGCCCGCTCCAGCCCAGGAGTCAGCCTCGTATAACCCTGGGCCCCGCTTCCAGTCTCCCCACCTCTGATGCACAGAACTGGGCACAACGGTTCCTCTTTATTAATAAGCAGGCTGATTGCTTTGGAGCCCCCTCTCTGCCGGCTGCCTCTGTGCAGGCGGGCCTTCCACGCCTGCGCCCAGCC
>NW_005844476.1:2403-5652 GCF_000455745.1 Alligator sinensis | reverse complement strand
GACCCATCCACTGCTTTTACCATTTGAGAGACAAAGAAAACAGCGAGTGCTTAAACCCTTGTTAAGTCTGTTCTACGTCTTTTGAAAGGGGAAAAAAATCCAAGTGTCCAAGTTGATTTTTGATTTTATTCCGATTGACGTGATGTTTGCTCAGTCTTCGATTTTCATTGTCTAACAGGATTACTCTGGTAAATTATTTTTTGATGCATTTTTAATTGAACAATAGACTTGACTGATTGATCTATAGATTTTACCTCCTTTGTGTAGGGAAGGGAGCACCGAATGTATAGACCTGGAGTTTCTGATGCATCCAAGTGCATCAAACAAACTCCCACGTGCATCTAGATCCTCAGCACAAGATTTAGCACCATTTGGGAAATCACCATGTTTTGCCTAAGAAAGCATAGGATAGATTTTTTTTTTTTTTTTTTAATTATTATGTTAGACTAAGAGCTTCGTCACACTTCCATTTTTCCTGTGACCTTCCTCTTCAATTTTCCAAAGCATCTATGTATTTGCTTACTTCTAAACTCATGTAACAGTGTTACTAAATATTTACATTTACATTACAGTCTAGCCCAAAGGCCAAAATGAGAAGCAAAACCCTGTGATAGGAAGTCCTGTAGGATCACATAAACCCATAATTCTTGTTCAGGAAAGGTTGCAATCTAAGAAACAAGAACACTAATGTAATGCAGCAAGCAAGCAAAAATCAGAATATGGTGAGTGCGACAGCAGTGGAAGTTGCTGAACTACAGCAAACAAAAGCTCAAGTCAGTGACAGAGCTGGGAACAAAACTCCAGTGTAGTGTCTATATCCTGTAGCTCTTAAGGAATGGATTCACATATCAAATAGTTTTTTTTCCATTTCACCACAATGCTGACCACCACAAACCACCCATTTCACACAATGGGTGTGTATAGTCCTCTCATTTTGAGGAGGGTTCAAGTCCAAAACGTCTAAGAACGATCTAACATTTACTATTTCTTCTTTGCCAGTTTGCACAGCTTGATGCATTTCAGTTACAATGCAATAGAAATATAGGTGCTCAGATGCCATGGTAATGGCCTGATATGGGAAGCTATATAAAACGCTTCCTGTTTGGGTTTCCCCATGCAGCCAGCTGGCAAACAGCCACCATGTGTCTCTCTGGTTATTTTAGTGCAGATTTTTAATGGAAAGGGAAAAAAAGGCTAGATTTCCATTATACATTTGGCTTATGCCAAATATGTTCTTGGTGCAATCACTAAGTAGGATCCCATTTAAAGGTCAGCTTTTGCTCATTTCCCTGAGACCATTAAAGCACAAGCATCCACTAGACATCCTGCCTAGCCTATTAAAAAAGGTCAAATGTTGTAAGAAAGCATACCTTTCAGTTCTAAATGCAATTAAACTTCCTGAAAATCACATCGCTTGCATATGTTTTGAAATATGTAATGAGATTTTCATACATCAGCAGGGCTGCAGAATTGATAAAAATCTTTGTATAATACCGTGACCTGGGAAGAAAACCTGTTTCCTTTAACTGTCATGTGAAAACAACTAGGTCGTGCAGAAGTTAGTTGCTAAAAGTTCCAGCCTGAGCCTCTGCAGCATATTAAAAGCATTATCGAAATCCAGTTTCAAACCCTGTTATGCTCGGAGCCGTATAAAGATAACACAAATGACAGCACCTGCCCCAGAGCGCTTGCAGCTCAGAAGCCAGGCAAGTTACAAGTGGTTAAAAGGACAAATGGGAGTAGCCAGGCAGAGTGACAGGACAACATAAGAACATGAAGAGTTTGGCAGTGATAGGAATTCAAATCTCACCTTGTTAAAATTAAGCCCTTCATACATGGGCAACCCATCTTCCCCCTGACACTTGTTTTAAACTGCTTTGACAGTGGAAAGTAAGTGGCCTTAAACTGGATGCAAATGTAATTGCAAGAGCCCAGTAAAATGGCTTTAAGTGTAAAGGAGAATCTGGCTAATTGATCAGCAATATACTCCACTGATTTCTATGGACCTGCTTGTGACTTATGCCTTGACACCCCTGCAATAGGGGAACTCAGTGCATGTAAATGCAGGAGGCTTTTTTATTTCTCATTTTCCCGATTTTCCTTTTTGAAGTGATGAATGGGATTACATCCTACATTTTATGGCATTTCAGTATAGCAAGTATGCCGTTATATTATGCAGTTGTTCATAGATAGCCAGTTTTCTCCCCTCATACAAGGCCTGCTGGCTCATCAAAAGTCCACCCCCTCCTCTCCAGAGTGAAAAATTAAAACATCCCTCCACAGTGATTCAGTTTAGACAATCACACATCAAATGAACAGTTCCTGGAAAGGGGCCTTTGTGCAGTGGGTATTTCTGGTTTTTAGGCTGCCAAGAAAAGCAGTTTACATTAGCAGTCCACTGAATAAATGTAAATCTCTGGCAAAAATTGCATTTGCTGTCAAACAGTAAGACACAGCAAATAATAAAACACTGCAAAATGGAACAAGTGTTACAGATGTTGGCCTCTTTTAGATCCTTCATTACAATTTAAAGGAACATATTGATTATGTTATTTCAGTGCTTAAGAAAAAGATTGGGTCTTGCTTTGATTTTAATGGTGCTTTTCATTTTACAAGTCAGGAAAAAGATGCTGAGCAGACTATTATTTTCCTTGATAGGGCTGTTACAGACTCTTACTTGGCCATCATACCAATCTTCCTTGCATTAGCTTGACATGCATGATAATTTGGGCTATTTCATTCATCCTCTGGTTTGCATACTCATCTTTATGCTTAGTGAAGACTGCTTGACCTTTTCCCTGCACGGCATACAGTACTATACAGTACTAAGCTGATTAAATGGATTCTAGCATTCTAGCTAGTTTCCAGTTATCGTTCTGCATCTCACATATTCCTTTCACCTGCTGGACATTGCTCACCGAGAACCAACCCTACATCCTTACAGTGCTGGCTGGAAGTGCTGCGCTGCTGAGAAAGAGAACACTGCGACACAGATTTAACCTCAACACCAAGTCAATACAAATTAAACTTGGGTGCATTGGGTATTGTGATCACTAACAGAATGAATTTGGATCCAACGTGTGCCTCCCTTTCTGAATCAAGGGAGCTCTCATAAATCAAAGCCCATATGCATCTCCCTGTATAAAATAATAACCCCTTCTAGAGCTGTGCAAGCTTCACTTCAATTTGACACATTGCACCAGCTTTCCAAACATGCCTCACTTGTTATTTATGTTTTGCCTGAAATTT
>NW_005844476.1:1305-2173 GCF_000455745.1 Alligator sinensis | reverse complement strand
GTCACGTTGTTTTCCCATCAGATGAAAATTTCAAACTGCATTCATTTGGGGCACAACGCTGTAACCACTGGGCTTTTGGAATAAATAGCTAGACCTGATTTCTGGGGTGAAACAACATCAAATTTGACTCTAATTTCTTAACTGATTGAAAACACAATTTTAGACTACTCATTATTCACCTAATAATATTTTCCCCAACTCTTGTTGTAAGCATGTGTTTGTAGAGGATTATAAGCACGAGAAAGAAAAGGAGAATGTTATAAGCTACAGCTATAATCATTTTTTTGTCTCCAGAATTTGATTAATCTACAGTTGGTTAATTATTAGAACCTTTATTCATGTATTACTCCACCAATGCAACTTTACCATCTTATACAAACTTTAACGCCTTACACAAACCCAGAAAACGGTTGGAGAGGACACAATATTAACTCCCAAACAGCATCTCCCATTTCATGGTACATGAAAACCAGGCATGGGTGTGGAAGAGAAGGGTTGTCTAAGTAGCACATCCCTGATTCTCTTCATTTCTAATCCCCTTAATACTGCTGCTACATCCTCAGGATCTGCTGATAATATACATATATATATACACATATATATACATACATATATATCGCAAATCAATTTGGACATGAAAGGGAGAACTGCTGATGCTGAAGGTCCCAAGGGATTATCACATTTGAGCTGGTGCTGAAGTTACAAAGTAATGGTCAACAATAATTAAAGCAGGACCGAACAAGATCTGATATTCCATCAAGCGCCCAGGACAGAATTGAGGACAAAAGAAGGGAAGAAGGATTATCTAGTGGTTAGGAACAAGAAATGAGTGGAACTGAGTTCAGCTCCCAGGTCTGCCACAGATTTC
>NW_005844476.1:0-1205 GCF_000455745.1 Alligator sinensis | reverse complement strand
CAGGCTGTTTAGGGCAAATGCAGGCTCTTACTACATGTATGTACAGTAACTAACATATAATGGGACTTTTTCAGGAACTAATTAAAGTAAAAGTAAATAAAAGAAAGTTTTGGGTTTTTTTCAGAAGGCAAAGTAGTATTTTTACATAGAGTGTGGCTCCATTCCTGTCATATTTTTTGCAGAATATCTGTAGTTACATCCAAAGGTTTTTTTGTGCTTTATACGATTAAAAAAAAAACAAACAAAAAAACTATTAAGTCCCCCTCCCCAAAACTGCTTTTACTTCAAGGCCCCAGGGTGGAAAAAGATCATTGCACTTAGTTGTAAGTATGCACACACTGTTACTGCATTCAGCAGCATATTTACTTCTAACCTGTCTAAACTAAATGAGACTGCAAACATGATTGAAGTAGTAAATCGGGGCACCTGTCTCAATTCTCTCACAACGTAAGCTGCAACTAGATCCAGCCAAAAACAGTAACTGAAAACATGCACATGAAATCATTTTCACAAGTGTGCACTTTAGGAAAAATATTTTGTTTTTCCTTCAGTGCAAAACCTCCAGCAAATCAGTAGTTGCTCAAACCTATAGCCCCTTGACCACCACTGAATTATGTTGACAATTTTTGCATAATATTGTGGAAACATTTTATTTTTTTTAAGTTTTAATTAAAAACTCTATACTTGGAAAATTTTACCTGCTCTTCTGACATGGTAGCCTCAGTATATTCATATTTTTCCACTCCCTCAAGAACACATTGGTTTTCACTGAAGAGCTGCCTGCAATACGAAGAGCACTGAACGCATGACAATCGGTAATTATCTGGACTTTGCAAAAGTATCTAAGGAAAAAATAAATAAAACATTGGGCACATTTGGGACCTCAGTGTCTTCCCATCCTAGATCTGGTCTTTAAATGGGATTGCCTATGTTAACACGCCCAATTCCAAATCCACGTAACTGGACTGACACTTAGGCACCTGAAATGGATTTGCAAGCTCTCAAACTTGGAAAGGAATTTAAAAGCTCATTAAAATGTGGGGAGGAAGCTTACAGGCTTGGATCCGAGAGGTGTATACCTTTCCATTGGAATTCCATAGGATTTGAGCAACTAAATCCTTTGGGGGTCCTTGGGCGCAGGAGAGGGAAGGAAAAGGTGCAGAGCAGGCATTATAAGGATATTCTTCCAAAGTTAAATGCAGTTA
>NW_005844475.1:4512-5669 GCF_000455745.1 Alligator sinensis | reverse complement strand
AAGCAGCCAATCGCCGCTCTCCTGACAGGAAGCAATGGGAACACGAGCCTGCGCTCCCGGCCCCGCTGCGCTGCCCGGCCCTGAATCCATGTCCGTGACTCGTGTGTCCGTCCCGAGCGGCGCGACGCCGCCTGCCCCGGCCGCGGGCCCTGCCCGAGTGACCCCCGAGCGAGCGAGCGAGCGAGCGAGCGAAACTTGTGTTCTTCTTCTCTGTGTGCCTTGACCTCCCGCCTGCCCGAGCTGGAGGCGCGGCGCCCCGAGCCGCTGTCCCTCTCTCCGCCCTCCTCTCTCCTCTGGAAAAACCTCGTGTTGAATCGTAGGGCACTAGCGCAGGGCGGGGCTTTCTGTCCTCTGCCTTGAACGCCCGGCTGCTCCGCGCAGGGTGACTGCCGCGCAGGGCGGGCGGCACGGAGCCGGCCTCGTTCCGCGTCTCGCCGCCCCGGTTTCCGCACAAGTATCACCGCAGGCCCTTGCATGAGAAGTTGGGGGACAAACGCAACCATCCAGTTGCCCACAGAAATCTCCTTTCCCCCCCAAAGTTCCCCCCTGACCTCCGAGAATCAGCACAATTGTCCTCACAAAACACTCACCACAGTCCCACACAGCTACCACAGCATGGCACTACTTGCTAAGTGAGAAGAGACTGTTTCTGCGGATTCTTTTCTGGTTCGAGATCGTCTTTATTGAAATGTGCGTGTTTGCACTCTTCCAGCTCTCTCCACGCCAGCACGGGAGTCTCCCCGCGCCCTGCCCAGGCCTGTGCCCAGGCACTCGGGCAGGGAACACAGTGCCTGCCCCCGAGAAGGAGGGCAGTAACCCCGCGGGCCTGGTACCACGTGACGGAAAGAACAGCCCCGCCCCCCACAGGAGGGGGGTCTCCCCTCCGCAATGCTCGGAGCGGCCACAGGAGGGCGGCTCTGAGCAGCGATTGGCCTTCACTTTCACCTGCTGCTGCAATGCCCCGAAGCGACCACCGGAGGGCAGCACCGAGCAGCCGGGTCTTCGGCCCTCCGCGGCGACGTTTTTGTGGCTGCAGTGCTTGGAGCGCGCCACACGAGGGCAGCACTGAGCCGGGTTTGCCTTCATACGGAGCAGAAGACCGCTCCCTGCTCAGAGCCGCCCTCCTGTGGCCGCGCCGGGCATTGCGGCGGGGAGAG
>NW_005844475.1:2081-4028 GCF_000455745.1 Alligator sinensis | reverse complement strand
TCTCAAGGTGCCCAATGAAAAGGCGGGCCTCCGATCCCGGCCCGGAATGATTGTCCGTGACTCGTGTGTCCGTCCGGGCCGCGCTCACTGCTCTAGTGACGCCCCGAGCGAGCTGCGGGCGAGCGGGGACTTTTTTGCTCCGCGCGCTCCGCCTTTCTCGCCCGGCTGCAATGTGCTGCAAGACCCACAGCTCGACCGCACCGAGATGCTTGCTCCGTTTCGGCCCTTGTCGCCCGGCTGCAATGCCGCTGTGCAGCACGGGCCGGCAGCACCGGGCCTGGTTGGATTTCTCCGGCGGAATTTCCTGGCTGCCGTGCCCAGGGCGAAGCTCCGGCCCGGGACACTGGGCCCATTTGCTGACGTGCCAGGATCCCCAGCCGCGAAACCCCGAGCGAAACACGCCGCCGGCCCCGACCCTTTCCCGACTTCTCCGCCCTTCTCTCCTGGCTGCAACGCGGCGCGCGCCACAGGAGGGCAGCACCGAGGGCATTCCTTTCCTACCCGGCATCTAGCACCGCAGGGCAGGACCGAGCGGCGGCTTCGCCTACGTGCCCACGCCCTCCCTGCGCTTCCCCCTGCGCGGCGCAGCCGGCTTCAAAGGCCGAGTACACAAAACCCTGCCGGCACATCGAGGAGGCAGGGTGGCTTCCCGGGCGGGAGGAGGAGAGAAAAGGGGCACCGGGACAGACAGACAGACAGCTTCAAGCTCAACACCCAACTCAGAGGAAAGCTCGACAGGCCCCGCGCCCTGGGAGCGCAGTGACCCGCTCGACTCGCCGAGGTCGCCAGAACATCCCGCCGCAGCTCTCCGGGAGCGCCCGGCTGTGCGGGGCAGCAGCGGGACGCGCGCTTCGGGCACAGCGACTGGCCGTGGGAAGACAAGCAGCTGAGCGGGGCCGCAGGGATGGGAGTCGGACCAATCGGTGCGGTGCGGTCCGGCCCAGCAGCGGGACTTGTCTCGGCGCCAAGCTCAGCGGACTCTCCGCTGAGCGGGGCCGCTGAGGATCGGAGTCAGACCAATCGGCGCAGAGAAACGCGCGCGCACACACCCACCTCGGCCGTCAGCCAATCAGAATACGAATAAGGCGGCCGGCCTCCTGGTCCCGCCTACCTAGGCACAGGCCAATCAGAGTGAAGAAGGGCGGAGTAGCCGGGACTCCGCCCAGGAGACCATTCCACCCAATCGCCTCCCGGCTTCTGTTGGCCAATGGGACCCACACGAGCATCGTGCGTCCGCCCGAGCAGCGCCACCCCGCCTGCCCCGGCCGCGGGCACTGCCCGAGTGACCCTCGAGAGAGCGAGGCCTTTGTTCTCCTTCCCTCTCTGCCTCGATCTCCTGCCTGCCCAAGCTGGAGGCGCGGGGCCCGGAGCAGCTGTCCCTCTCTCTGCCCTCATCTCTCGGCTTGAACCCTAGGGCAGTAGCATAGGGCAGGGGTTTCGGCTGAAGCGCAGGGAGGGCGGCACGGAGCCGGCTTCGTTCCGGGTCGGTATCTCCGGGCTCCAAGCCCCGCTCCAGCCCCTGGCGGGCAGCGCGCGGAGCCGGCTGTGGTGCCCGCCCGGGTCTCCCCGCCGCAATGCCCGGCGCGGCCACGGGAGGGCGGCTCTGAGCCCGGCTCCTTCCCCGCCTTCACGGGCCGCAGCAATGCCCCGACGCGACCACAGGAGGGCAGCACCGAGCTGCCGGGTCGTCTGTCCTCCTGGGCGCCGCTCCTCGTGGCTGCAGTGCTCGGAGCGCACCACGGGAGGGCAGCACGGAGCCGGGTTTCCAGCAACACGGCGGGTGGAGGCCCATGACGTCACTGTGTGGCTGCCCACGGCGCGCGGCTGGCGCGGACGCGGAGCGGAGCGGGGCGGCACCTCTGGTGGCGACCACGGCGGGTTGTGCGGGAGACTGCGTCCCCAGGGCGCGCGCGGGGCCTGCGGGGCTCTCTTGTGCGGCTGGGGGGG
>NW_005844475.1:0-1575 GCF_000455745.1 Alligator sinensis | reverse complement strand
GGAGCGCGCGCCGCAAGGTCCTGACTGCGGGAGCCGTGCTGGCTGGGAGGCTGGGGGCGGGGGCGCGGCGCGAAAGTGCGTGGGGGCACCGACAGCTCGAGCCTCCTTCGGGCAGACAAGGGCTTCTCTCAGCGCCTCAGCGAGCTGTCACTGTGCTCTGCCCCTGCCCGAGACCCCGGCCCGGTGGTTAAGAGTTCAGCAGCGATGTCGGGTGCCTAAGCACGGGCTGGGGAAGAGCCCGCTTTCAGGACAAGTGGAAAACCCTGCACCTGAGAGCTGACTGTCACAGCTCTTCAAGGTGCCGGATAGCAAGCACTCCAAACAACAGGCCCATGGGGCAAGCTCTACCCCTGCCCCTGCCCCTGCCCCCAGTGTCACGAGGAAGGCATGAACTTCACTATGAGAGCAAAAGCAACAGCCAGGGAGCACAGGGGCATGCTCACCACGCCTGCGCCGTCCTGCAACGAATGCGGACACAGCAGATACGAGCAGACACAGGTTGTTAGATCTGGAGCTACACAGAGCGGAAGTTATGTGCAGCTGGATATCTAGAGAGAAAAATACACAAATATAGACATATTAAGAGAGAGAGAGAGAGAGAGTTACAGCTGGAGAGATATGCACCTGGGGATATATGAACAGGGGGATATATGCATCTATATACAGATATGGACACATTTAGAGACCTACAGAATGAGAGCTGAACATATATAATGAGCTGGAGATAAAAAGAGATGCAAATATATAGAGAGGTGGAGATATACAGCGAGGGACAGATTCAGAACTGGAGATATATAGAGACATAGATATATGGACATGTCGATAGATGAAGCTGGAGACATACAGAGCTGGGATTATTCAGTGCTCGAGATATTCAGAGCTGGATAGATAGAAGAAGGTAGATATTTAGAGAGGTAGAAGCTGGAGCTATTCACAGCTGCAGATATTCAGACAGATAGCTATATGTGTCAGGTTTGACCTAGAAACCACTATACAAAGCCCAAGCAAAAGTCTCTGTTATGTAACTAATGCCCATCTGCAATGATAAGGAGGAGACAGTCTTAGAGAAAGGAGGCTTGAAAACAAAAGCAGAATCAGAGGACTAGGGCAAAGAGCTAATTTCAATACTAAAAATCACACCCCGAGGTGGGGAGAAAGTATGCTAATGAAGCATACATGTATGGAAATGAGATCCATAGCTCAAACACAGGTATAGAGACATGCTCAGGCAAGAACTCCTTCGTCACTCCCTTATCACCAATTAGCAAACACGAATGCTTATGAAGGTCCAATACTCCCGTAGAAAAGATGCTTAGAATTAAGAATCGGTGTGCTTGTTACGTGACATTATTCCGCTTGCACCTTGTATTGCTAGCAATAAATCTTCTTTATACTTTCACCCCTAGTATCTTTATTGGCCTTTGCATACCGGGCACGATCCCAGACTTGAGCTGGGGCTCAACATATAGAGATATAGATATATGAATCTGGACATATATAGAGCTGGAGATAGAGCGAGCAGTACATATATGAAGCTAGAGATCTACAGAGCTGAAGATATACTGAGCTGGAGAT
>NW_005844474.1:0-5670 GCF_000455745.1 Alligator sinensis | reverse complement strand
TGCGCATCCTCCCGCCGGGCCTGCACCTCCTGCGTCCCCTCCGTCCGCGGCGCTGGCGCTGGGCCCGATCCCGGCCGCCTCAAGCCCCTTGGGGCGCCAATAGGGCCCTGTGCCCGAGTCGCGATCCTTCTGCTCCTGGCGGGCCGGGCAGGGGCCGCTGTAGGATAGCTGCCTCCCCGTCAGAGCGCTGGTTCCTCCTGAGCCTGGTCTTTGCACCCTCCCTCTTCTCCCTCAGCCCGGGGGACGTCGGCTCACCCTGGGCCTGGTTCTTGCCCCCTTTCCTCTGACCCCATTATCCTGGCAGGACCTCTGACTCCCAGGTCTCGCCTTAGCCCCTTTGCTCTCTTCCCTGCAGCTAGCGTTCTGGGCCCTGGCTTTGATCCTCTGCCCCAAACAGGGACACACACAATCCGATCTCTTGCTGCCCTCTCTCGCAGCAGAGGCCCGGTGTCAGTGTCAGGTTTTCTTGCTGGTGACACCCTTGATGCTGCCTCTGCTAAGATGTTTAGAGCCTGTCATGATCTGTCTAGAACCGCCAGCAGCTGGAAGCATTTGCGTGCGTTAAGTCAGACTTAAAATGTGCTGTTATTCCAGTTCCTGTCCTCGCACGGGACCGGTGAGGACACATTGAGCATCCAGGCCTCGTTCTCAAACATGGGCTCCTTACCATATTATCCACAGCTCACCTCCAAGTGGTTGGGTTTAGCATTTGAGCATGAGCATCTGTTCTGCATGTGTCTGTGTCAACTTTGAGTGTCCACAACTGGTATTTGGCTGACTCACTAAGGAGCCTAGGTTTGAAAGATTGGGCCCTCTCAGAGTTTCCTCCTCTGTCTAGGTGCTGCCGCCCAACAAAAGTATATTTATAGTAAAGCTCATAAAATAGTCCAGAAACAATGTTCTGGGACTGCAGTTGCTGTAAGTAGAGTAAGCCTACGTTTTAGTCTTTGTAGCCTTTTTCTGAGGCTACCTGGAAACCTCGACAGAAAATACCCTTGGTATCTAGTTCTGCAGTGCAGAAAAACTCAGGCTTCCCTCACAGAAAATACAGTCCTGAGTGTCCCATCGCTCTACTGTTGCACTTGCAAGGAGAGCTGAAAGTCTCAACTTTCCTGACTTCATGTTGATCTATTTGGAGAGGCTTTCCAATGGGGGGCCCACAGCAAAAGCTCTGCATTTAATCAACACCTTTCACACAGAAGTGTGCATAGGTAGGTTTGTGTTCAGAAACTGGTATTCCTAGATATTGCCCAAGAAAAGGAATGTCGCATCTTGTGCAAAACTGTATTCTTGCTATGGTTTGTATCTTCTCTTCTACTGAGTTATTGACTATTTAAACGCACTCTGACACTTAGCAGGGCTATCCAGGTGTTTTGCACTTTGTTTCGTAAGTGAATAAGTGCTTTTTCTTTCTTTGTGTATTGAGTTGCTTTTGAATTGCTTCCCATATTTTTATTTCATACAAACTGAACAATTGTGGCCCCTCTATTTTATTTATAAAGGTTCAGTGTATCTTTGCCTGCCTACATCAATCTGCAAGGGAGTTGCAGAAAAGCCTCATGTTCATCGAGCCGTGAGTCACAACCAATTTTTAAAGCTGTTATAACAAAAAAAGTGTTTGCTTTTTCCTCACGAGTAACTTTAAAAGTGTAGCTTAGAAAGAAAGGAAAGAAAGAAAGAAAAAAAGAAAGAAAGAAAGAAAACATTTTCAATAGACACTACATTAATCCTGGATGCTTGCAAATCCTAAGCTATATTCATACTTTAGTATTACACATACCTGTGTCATATACACAGATTAGCTTTAAAATTGTCACATACCATTGCCACTTTGCCTTTACTTTTATGTATCATTCCCCTGACTTCCTTACTGCAGGTGTGGGCAAGAAAACTTTTCCTTTAAAACTTTTCAACAGTGGGCATAAAATTCTACAGCTGAGGTCTTGAAGAATGCAGATGGGTATAGTATGTGTTGGAGCTCGCAGTGTGTATTGACTAACTTTGTTTCTTTTTTCTTTTTTTTTTCCTTTTTCTGCTTTTCTGATATTGTCTTGTTTAAGTGGCTCCCAAGTACAAAATGTCTTCTGGTGGGTGGGAGGTGGGTGGGAAGTACATGTTTCATGTTCCAGGCCAATACCTACAAGCTTCATTTTTCACATGGCCTTGGACAACACACTACACAATTTGGTTGCCCAAACCAATTGGACTGATGCATTAGGTTACTGGATTAGTAAATAGCAGTTGCCTGTAAAGATTGCCAAGCACAGCCCTGTTTTGTGATTCATGGCCCTCTGATAGCATGGGTTTTAGTATCTCCTGTCCCCTACATACTCTTTGTATATTGGAAAGAAAAAAAAAAGGCACAAAACATTATGGCTGTCAGCCAAGTTGTCTGTCTGTCTGTCTCTCTCTTTTTTTCTGGCTGTGCTGTCTCTTTACATGGATGACAGGTGATAGACACTATTTGGCTTGCCAGCACTCCATTTAACATGTGATATACTTGATGTATAGATGCAAAAATAATGTTTCAGTTGCCAGTTGTAAAAAATCCAGAATAATTTATCCCTAACTCAGCTTTTTCAAACAATCTTGGGGAACAGGAAGGTGAAGTTTTTTTTTTTAATCCGCATATTAAGGCAAAATCATCATACCAACACCTTCATGCTTTTATCAGTATTCTAATGCTCTCTTATTTGAAACCACACCTGAATTTCAGGAGATGAAACCAGACAAAGGGTGAAGTTTACTGATGATCGTGTCTGCAAGAGCCATCTTCTGGACTGCTGCCCTCATGATATTCTGGCAGGAACGGTAAGTGTGAGTCTGTGTAAGTTGGAATAAGCCCTGAGTTAGTGGAAACTGTGTGGGATGGATCCCTGTACGATCTGAGGCGCCAGTTAGGAAATATTAGACTCAAATTCTGAATGTTCTAGTGCACACATTCTAATGTAACCAGTCTCTGACCTAGACATGCAGCTGCTGAAAGATCCGGCGCAGAACTGACTGGAAGTACTTGAAAATGAGGATCCTAGAAACACTTTAATCTTGACCCCAGATAGTCTTTTCAATTTGAAATAGTTCGGACCTAAAATGACTTTCCATTTCTTTTAAAAGGTGCACAAAACGACTCTAGTTTCCAGAGATGACATGCTATATCATCCCATTTAAATATCAGGAGTTTGGGGTGGGGGCGGTTGTTTCTTTTTTTCAGTTTAACTTAATTCTTGGGCCTCTTCCCCTCCCCACTGTATCGCTCTGCCTCCCAGCTTTTCACTCCTGAACAGCATGGTCATAGCTGAAGGGCTTGCTAGCAAGTCAGATTGTTTTCATCTCTCCTGATGCAAAGGACAATATATTGAGAGTACTAATGGCAATTTACAGTTGTCTGTAATCTTGTTTTTAATCTGGTTTGGCAAAGGAGGTAGATGAGGTATGTTGGAGCAGATCTGTTTAATTGGCACATGGAAAAAAAAGTCACATCTTCCTGCTCTTCTAGCATCTGCCCATCTAATCTTACATGTTCAGTTCTGCGGGAGCAAAGAGGTACTATGGGATGATGCTCAGAAGTGCTTTAGTTCAAAGTATCTTAACTTTGGCTGCCTGCGTAAAAATTGTAAAAATAGTTTGGATAACAGATACCTCAAAAGATTGCTTAATTACCGTATACCCTGTGATACTTTCAAAAGAAAACACAGCACAGCTTGTCACCGCCACATAAGAATTAGATTGCTGCATGGTAGAGAAGAATTTGGATTCTTGCTCCACTTTTTAACAGTCGGTATTGCCGTATTGCTCTGATTATAAATTGACCCTACCTATAAGCTGACTCCTCCATGCTTTCAGGTTCACTTTTAGGATAAAACAGCTTTTCCCACAGCTAAAGACCTTGAACTTTCATTCCCTTAAAAACAATCTTCCTGGAGAATCAAACAACCTGGGAAAGGCCTGAAAGGATGAAATATAGTAAAAATACTAAAATAAAAACTGCTTTATGTTCTTATGCCCAGAAAAAAAAATTCTGATACGATTCTTTTATTGCATGCACAAAAAATGCTGCCAGCGCAAGGATCAGAATGTTCAGGCCTTGATTGTAGCTCAGCCCTGTGTAAAAAAGTCCAGTGCAATTTTTATGGTTCTTCTGGAGGGGGAAAAAAAAAACAATTTAGGATAATTTACTGTATTGATTTTTTTAATTTGAAAACTGTTGCTTTACATTGCCAGCTTCTCTAAACTAGGTAGCTTAGGAGCAGCACAGCCATGTTATCTTTTCCTTTTCCTTGTGTGGGGAGCTCAGTGTCTTAAACTTTTTTAGACTTAAGACACCCTTTGGATGATGCTAGCTCTTAATTTTCACTCTTTTTGACTAGAGAGAAATAAACAAGCAGTTTTTCATAGTTTCATAGTTGGTAGGGTCAGAAGGGACCTCAGCAGATCATCAAGTCCGACCCCCTGCCATGGCAGGAAAAAGTACTGGGGTCAAACAACCCCAGCAAGGTGTTCGTCTAACTTCCTCTTAAAGACCTCCAGGGCAGGAGCCAGCACCACGTCGCTTGGAAGTTGCTTCCAGGTCCTAGCCAACCTGATTGCGAAGTAGCGCCTCCTGATGTCTAGTCTGAACATTTCTATTGCAGAGAACTCAGACTACAAATATGGATTTTTATTTGAAATATCTGGGCATCCTGGTTGAGAATCGCTGCATAAGTTCTGGAACCAAGGTGGTGTCAAGTCTGTACCAACAGAAAGAGCCACAGCACAGGCTGTTTGACTCAAACATATTACTGTAGCTTCCAAAATGTTTAAATTTTGGGGTAAAATTGTTAGTTGTAGACACTTCCTTATATTTTTAAAATAGTGTCAAAATAGACCCTAGTAAAGAAACTTGGAGTTTGGTCTTGTTCTTTCTTGCCGTGCATCAGCCTCTATCCCATCATGTGAGAGGGCTCTCCTGCCTTTCCTTCCTGCTTTGTCACTTGCCCATCTTGGGTTCCATCTTGTACTCCCCTTGCAGAGTGCTTTAGAACATGGGTGTCAAACTCATGCAGTTCTGAAGGCTGGATGACTATAGAATCATAGAAAGTTAGGAGTGGAAGGGGCCTCAGGAGGTCATCTAGTCCAGCCCCCGACTCAAAGCAGGACCATCCCCAGCTAGATCATCCCAGCCAAAGCTTTGTGTTTTGACTGGGTTTTGAAAACCTCCAAGGAAGGAGCTTCTACCACTTCTCTGGGTAACCTGTCCCAGTGTTTTACTACTCTCCTAGTGAGAAAATTCTTCCTAATACCTAATCTAAACTTACCTTGCTGCAACTTGAAACCATTGCTTCTTGTTCTGTCATCTGCCACCATTGAGAACAGTCTAGCCCCATTGTCTTTCAAACCCTGCTTCAGGTAGTTGAAGCCTGCTATTAAATCCCCTCTCAGTCTCTTCTTCTCTAGACTAAATAAGCCCAGTTCCCTCAGCCTCTCCTCATAAGTCATGTGCCCCAGCCCCTGAATCCTTTTTGTCGCCCTCTGCTGGACTCTCCCTGATTTGTCAATATCCTTTCTGTAGTGGGAGGCCCAAAACTGAACACAGTACTCCAGATGTGGCCTCTCTAGTGCTGAATAGAGGGGAATAATCACTTCCCCTAGTGATTGACCTAGTGGCAGCACTCCTACCAATGCAGCCCAGTA
>NW_005844473.1:4929-5675 GCF_000455745.1 Alligator sinensis | reverse complement strand
TGCTGCCTCCAGCTGACCAAAGGCAGGTCAAAGGGCAATTCCCCCATCCAAGCACTCTTGCACCTGTCCAGCCCTTGGGTGTCCCCATTGGTTGAAAGGGATGGGGAAGCATGACAGGTAGCCCTCTAAACCAATCAGTACCAATGGGTAGGGGTGGTAGCCATCTTGCTGGCAGTCCTTCATGCTGGCTCCCCCTTCCCCAGTCTCCCCTTAGCAGGTTGTGTGGCCGGTCTGCAGTGTCAAGAAGGCTTGTGGCTCGCTATGGGGGGCCACCATATTATTTTCAGCACATGTTTATTTAATTTGCAGTGAGCCTGCCCAAGTTGTGGAACCTGCCATTTGTCTCAGAACTCCACCCAACCTTGCAGTTTGCACATAAATTGCACAGTTGCAAATTTGGTAGGACCCTACTCATAAGGTCATCTAATCAACCCTGCAGTGGGCTATGTTTGCGACCGTACGTGCTCAGTCTGTGCTCCTACCTAGTCCTGCTTAGTTATTCATGTGCACAGGCTATGTATGCACAAAAACAACATTTTGCTGGGCATATAAGCACCCAAAATACCACACAGGTGACCAAAAATGACCACTTAGATGAGCACAAAAGTACCGAATGTCAGAACCTAGAATTCCCTTTCAACTAGAACGGTGCTGTGGCACCCTTGGGTGGTGCAAGATCCTTTGAAGAGTGCTGCGAGGCGCCTCTGCAAGGGGAGAAGTACTGCTAGGTATGGATTTGTTTTTTT
>NW_005844473.1:0-2628 GCF_000455745.1 Alligator sinensis | reverse complement strand
TCCCCCTAAAATTGAGTGAGATCCCCCTAAATTGTTCTGCACTCTAAACTCATTCATGTTAATTCGAATACTGATTGACATATTTTATTATTAAAATGTTTTCAAACTATTATTTTGTATTAGTTATGTTTTAATAGTGTTTTAATACAAACTAGATTATTTTTTCTGAGAGCTGTAGCAACTGAAAGAACATGAGAATGATATCTAAATTTCACATTTTTAAAAATGAAAATGGCTTTCCATCTTTTACCAGCCTCTCTTATGTAGTTTATTCAGATTTCTCCATGTATATCCCTATATTTGAAATTATTATCTATTACCTATGATTTACTGAACATCAGTTTTGGTTGTCAAAGTTGCTTTATATTGTTTTCAAAAAAAGCTGGCCTCCAAAATTCAGATGTATTCAAGGGGTACGAACTGGAGCACTTGAAAAGTAGGATACTAAAAGACTAGGGCTGAGGAAAATCTTCTTTTAAAAGCATGTATGGTGGCACACTGGCTTTCAATGCCTGGTAGAAAGTTAGTGTTTTCCATTTTCCTTTCTGAGTAATATGGCTTGAAATGATTAATATAGAGCCAAATGTTGCAATAAAAAAGTTGGACCTCCTCCACTCATGACTCTGGACATTTCTGAAAATCCTGACCCTACCTCCTAATTGGGTAGATTTCACTGTCAGGTGTTTTCACGGTATGTTCCTTGAAATACCGATTATCCCACTAGAACTGCCGAGCAAGCAGTATAATGCAGGAACATGTATAGGGATTTTAGAAGTTATGTATCAAACGGTGAGGTTTTGGGGAAAGAGAAGGTTTGCTCACACTGCCGTGAGCAGTGCTTAAGCTGCCCTCTCAAGCTGCCCCTCCTCCTAGTGATAAAGGTGAAAACAATTAATAGTATTGGGCACTTGTACATGTGACAAGGGTTTAATCCCCAAGGGTTTTTTCAATGCCCCCTAAATTGAAATGGTGAGGCATAGCATAAACCCCTGAGGACTAAACCATTTGAATTTTTCCATCACATTAAGGTGATGGGCCCAATCGCTTGTGGGGTGGGGGGGAGTTTGGTCAGAGCTGGAGTCTGCCTGCAGCCAAGGGGAGGACATCCAATGGGCCAAGTGGCTTCTCGGTTGTGGGGGCCCCAATCCTTCCCTTCCCTCCGCAGCAGTGGCACCCCGCGAAGGCCACCTGGGCAGGCCAGTAGTGGGCCCGGGGCTCGGAGGCAACACCTGACCAGATCCAACTCTTCCCCGAGCCTGCCGGGGCTTCCAGCTTCCCGTGCACTGTCCCCGCAGCTTCCTGCTGCCTGGGACCACCTGAGAACTGGCTGGCTTGCCCCTGGGGCAACATGGGGCAGGTGGCTGGGTGTGCTGGCACCTGGAGAAGGTGACAGGGACAGTGCATGGGGCTCAGGGAAGGGTTGGCAGCACCTGGGCCACTAGCCCGGGTGTCCCTGGGTGGGCACTGCCACTGTGGAGGGATGGACCAGGGGCCTCCGCACCTGGGGGGCTGCTCGGCCTGCCTGCAGCCTGCCCCCTGGCCACTGGCAGGCTTTGCTGAAAAAAAAAAAAGGATGGGGCACCTCACTGCTTCTGCCTGCTGAAGGCCCAAGCAGCAAGGGGCCCGACCCCTTTTCTCAGCTGCTGGTGGGCTGAGCAGCCCCTGAGCTGTGGGGTCCCTGCTCCTACCCACCACAGGAGCAGAAGTCCCTGGGGCTGCCTAGCAGGGCTGCTGGTGGGCCGGGTGCTGCTGCACCTCGGAGGCAGCACCTGGCTCGCTTCAACTCTTCCCCTGCCCTGAGCTGGGGCAGCACGTGGCCTACTAGCAGCCCAGCTGGGTGACCCCAGGAGGCACTGCCTCAGCAGAGGGAAGGACCGGGGCCCCCTGCCGCTCTGGGGCCTCTTGGCTGACCAGCAGCCCACCTCCCGCCTGCAGGAGAAACAGGCGAGCTCCTCCAAACTAAAAAAAAAAAAGGGTCAGGCCCCTCACTGCTTCTGCCTTCAGTGGGCACCTGCTGAAGGCAAGACCAGTGAGGGGCTCGATCCTCCTTTTGTCTTGAGCTGCCCGTTTTTCCTGTAGCCAGGGGGTGAGCTAAAATCTGCATCATTGCAATTTTCAAAATTGCAAACGAAACTGCATTTGGATGTAGTTTAGTTTGCAATGATGCAAAGGCATTTATAATCCTCCAAAGTCATGTACTTGTGTATTGTGGCACCATTAAGGCACACAAAGTTACATTTTTGTCATGTGAACAAGTGGCCATTATTGTCTCTGCTGAAATAAAGATTAACTCTGACCTCTTAATCACTGAGGAAATACCTGGTTTAAGGCTCCTCCATGAGATTATAGCCTGTATACTTTCCCATTAACTTCAATAAGACTGATGTGTAAACTGGGACTATGGCTACTAGTAGCAGCATGGACCAGAGCAAGGGATTACACACCCTGAATCAATGTGTGCTGAGTTCTGCGCTGCCGTGGTGAAGCTGCAACCAGGACCTCAGTGAACTGGATTAAATCTGGCCTGGTATCCCCTGACAACACTACAGCCAATCCCACACCTGCAAAATAAATATACCAAAGATTAAACCACCTATAGATGGGCTTGCAGCTAGACAGGCAAATGAT
>NW_005844472.1:0-5726 GCF_000455745.1 Alligator sinensis | reverse complement strand
ACACAAGTGCATGGCTGCAGACAGCTTCAAAAGTGGTTGATTGGTTGCAAATCTGACTCACCATTCATGAAGGGTCAGATTAAGATGTTTCAAAAGAGAACTATTGCTGTGCTGGCTTTTCTCCTCAGACCTGAAGAAGGGTGTCTCTCATTCAAAAGTTTGTCTAACTCTAGCCCAGCTATGCAGTTGGTCCAATAAAACATATCATCCAAAGAAGTCCTTGTGTAACAGGGAACACTAGCCCTGTTACTGAAAAGCAGGGCAACCCCTTTAAGACCAAACCTTCTGGGCACAGCCTGCCAGCAGAGCAGGGGTTAAAAGTTGAGCCTGGCTGGCTGGTCAGCTAATGGGGAAATCAGGTGACTGAAAGAGGGCTCAGGCTAGAACTACATAAGCAGTGCCTGATCTGGCCAAGGGGACCCAAGCTGTAGAGAGGATGGACTCCTGAGAACTCACAGAGAAGCTGCGTCAGCCCCACAAGAGAGAGAGAGCGCTGGCAGTGGGATGCAGAGACAGAGACCCTGGAAATATAAGGAGGCAGATTGCTTTCTTTACATTTATTTTTTAGTATAGCCCAGGGGCTTATTGTTTATGTTCCGTTTTAAACCGGTGGTCTGTGGCTGAGGCTGTGGGGGTGGAGGCCTCATTACTGTCCGTGGGGCACAGCTGGAGGGCTAGAAAGCCCATACTATAGCAGGCACAAGCATACAGGGCACACAGCCCTGAGTGGAGGGATGCGCTAGTGCTCCTATGTCAGGTCCTACCTAGTGGGCCTAGGCTGGAAGGCCTAGCTATAGAATAAGGGGCAAAGCCAGGGAAGGCTGAGGCCCCAACAACTCAGCACCACAGGGGTGCAGTGTTAAAGAGACCGGGGAGCCTGGTGCCATGATGTAAAGGGCCAGGAGCCCAGAGTGGTTTGTGGAGCTAGGGCCTTGAAGTCAAGTCCTAGAACCTTACCTCAGCTGGTAGGCCTAGCTAGAGAAAACAGGGAAGAAGCTCAGGAGGCTGAAGCCTCCAAAAAGGGACATTATTCAGGGAACACCTGCGAGGCATGGGGCATGTTCGGGGGAGGTAGGAGCGTATAAAGTGTTCTTAAGGCTGAAGCTTGTCACTGCAACGTGTTCACGAGCATAGACCCGACTCTGGGAAACCCTGGGGTAGCTTCCTCTTTGGAACCCAAAGAAACATCAAGACGTGGCAGGAGAGTGAAGGGGAGTCTGTTCCCAGCAGGAAGAGCAAACGTGAAGAGACTCAGGAGTGCCCACAGGTGCTTCTAAAGGTCACTAAGGATGGCACTCTATTACACCTTGCCTCTCACATACTTCATGGATCATGATGGCTATAACATCACTCTAGCAAAAAATGTGAGGTCATAAATACCACTGTGGGGCATCCAGAATTGGTTGGATGGGATCCTTTTAAAGCAAATATCAGCTGAAGATGTACTTGGGTAGAAAAGGTAGTTATGGGCTAACCCCTTTACCAGATCCTGGGATTTCCTAAAACATTAGAAAAATAGTCCAAGACCAGCTTAGAATTTCTCAAGGGATTAGGGTATAGACAGAAGTAACAATCATATCAATATTAAAGGATCCTGTTATAAGCTGTTACAATGCAATTATTGCCTCTGTTTGATTTTTGCAAGGATGGAAGTGTGGCAAAAGCAGTATGAAAAGTGTTAACTTGGTTTCCTTTTGGATCATAGTTAGGGCAATTTATCTCTACAGAATCCCAGAGATGTAACAGACAAATTGTACCAGTTTATGCGCACTTGCAATGGGCATCTTCCCCTTTTGTTTACAAATACCTAAAAATATGTTGGTCCATGCCCTTAGCTGAGCAGATAGTTGCACAACAACTATCCTTACTCCTCTCCAACCTGACCTTTTCCACGTTATGAATATATATTATTAAATGGTCTTAAAACACATGATTATATGCTGTGATTGCTCACAAAGCTCTGCCCCTCATCTGTGGTCTGGTCTAAAGATCATTGAATCAATTGCTATTGACTTGAATGGAACTTTTTTAGGGAATGATGTGAAATGCTGAACAAATTAGTATGAAGAAGCATGACCTGTTAAAATAAATGCAGTTTGTGTTTTTGTGTGTGTGTAACAACAATAATTGACTTGTGACCTGGAGTAACTAAATAGTTTTAAAGAGAATACTAATAATTTGTCCTTCAAATCCACATTGGGTAGGACAAGAAGTAATTGGCTTCATCTATGGCAAAGTAGATTTAGCTTAGATCTTAGGGGGCACCTCGGGCTTTTTCTAATATGCATTAAATTTAGTGCTACTGGGCATTTATGCACATACTATTTTTCCAGCTACATGCCAGAAATCCGCCGCTTCAGAGCAGACAGACTTGATTAATCAAGTCTGTTCCGCATGTGAGCTGAGGCAAACTGCACTGCCTTATGTGCAGTTGTATAAGCAGTGAAATGCATGTCAGTGTGTGGAAAATGGCAGTGGTGTGCTTTTGAACTGAGGCACCTCTGAGGTGTTTTAGTTCAAAAGTGCACCACTGCCATTTTCTTAGTGCTGATGCACATTTCACCACTTATACATGTGTCACAGCACTGGGCATTTTTCAAAGCTCCTGACACTATGACACATGCATGTGTAAAAATGCCCTCTTATATAAGGTACTAAAGAAATGTGCATTAGGCTGCCTTAATGCACAGTAATGAATTCCCATGGTTTTAAAGTGATACTCAATGCACAGTAGCCTATTTTATTGTGCATTAGTGTAATTGTATGGTTTTTATGTGATGCCTTAATGTATAGTAAAATATACTACTCTGCATTAAAGTGCATGTGTAGATGCACCCAGGGAGAACTTTTTGGGTATACTGGCTGTAAAGTCCTTGGACAGGTTAACTAAATCAGACATTGGAAAAATCTCAAAATGAGGGTTTTTCAGGGATTTTTATCCTTAACAGAATTAAATAATTCAATAGAGTTAACGTACTATGTATATGCATTACACATGCTTTAGCAGATACTGGAACATATACAGAACATACTGAAATGAATGCTGACAATAAATCCCTTTTAAGGTTAAACATCTATTTCAGTTTTATGAATTTGGAGGGCATTCAACCATTGTGAAGCCTAGACAAAGCTTTAAGTCAGAATTGAGGGTCCCCCAAAAATGAAAATAAAATGTTGCCCCTTAGAAGGGATTTCATTTTTGACATACTTATTGTTTTGCCTAAATTAAATTCTGGTGATTTGGGGAGGGTTCCAGTTTTGCTAAAAGCTTTAAAGAAAAGAGGATAAAATAAGCATACAAATGAATGCAGTTCAGGAATGGAGGAAGAGGACATGCTAATAAAGATTGGTAACATAAAATTTCAACACCTGCTGGTATGTGGTTATTCTTTAAACTTGTCACATTTAAGCTCTTGCTCAGCATAACTTACTTTTAACACACACACACACATATTCATTCCTCTTCAATAGCACTTAGCAAGATATATATTGCATACCTTGACTGTCTACCAACAGCAGTGCACTATGGCCTCACAAAAGCACTTTACAATGTTTATGAATCAGATTTGTTTTTCCACAAATAGAATGAACTAAGCAACATTTCTGCTTTCTTCAATTAATTCCAGAGTAACTCTGAATGTGAAGAATCAAAACAGAATAACAGATTCCTAGATGCCTTTGGAGCATTAAAAAACAAACATGAACAAAACAAAGAGGAAACAATGTATGATACAAGAACAGGATGAGAATTCATGATGACTGGAAGGAAGGAAAGAAGCAAAAAAAAGACAAATGTATTACTGAGCAATGTTACTGACAGCTGTACTCACTCGTAGGAAGCTATCCAAGGAGCCATTCTCCATGTACTCAGTAACAATCATAACTGGCTTACCTGAAAATACATTAAAAGAAATGCAGCACTCTCAGAAACAGAAGAAATTATTTGCATCTGTTTTAGAAACTCATTTCTAAATAATGTCCTCCTCCCACCAAGCACTGAGATTATTTTAAATAAAAAACAAAACTGAAGTAAGAAGATTCATGAGGCAACAGTGCTAAGATATAAATACAACTCCACTGAAGACAGGGGTAATGCACCCAGTTTTATTAGCTTTGTGACTGTGAACAGGCTAGGTATAAAGAAAGGCAGGTGGAGTATCAATGTTTCCGGTTTGCACTGTCACTACACCACACTCTCCCCCAATCATGAAGATCTCACAGTAAGGACCTTGACACAGGTTATATTTAAGAAGCAATTAACAGGTTAAGCATGCCTTAAATAGTAACCCAGCCACACATTCAAGTCAATTTAAGGCATGATAATACAGTGAAAGAGCCATAAGTTTCATGATGCTGGGCTCCCCCTACACTGGCAAGTAGGGTGTGATTGGGATCTGGTCCTTGATCCTAAAATTGTGCATCCTGCCAGTCATATGTAGTGGTTGGGATTGTGGATTAGCTCCTATCATGCCTTACTATTTGAACACCAACAAACATTCATTTTAAGTGCTGACAAGAACTTACATAGAAAAGTACTACAGAAGTGTCCTCATCCATTGTGTATTTAAATACATAGATACCTTTACCTACCATTGGCTATGAAATCTTATAGGCTATGTCCAGACAAGCACGGCTGTATGGTACATGGCGTGGCAGCCATGTCTGTGGCACCACATACCACATGTTCTGTTGTTCTCTGTGCTGCAAGGGAGCAATGTGGAGGGTTTTTTTTTGACCCCTGGATATCCAGGCGGCGGTCAAAAAAAAAGATGGAAAAAAGAAGTGGAGCAGAGCACATGGCGGCAGCATGTGCCACTCAAAGCTGGATCCTGGCCATCTGTAGCTACACTTCACTGCCAGTCAGGCTCCATGTGGCAGGATCACCACTGCTGTAGCTCCAGGAAGCCTCCAGGACCCCAGGTAAGGCTGCTGGGGCCATCATGGGGACCACAAGGTGTGCCGCCTCTAGTTGTCCCCAGGAAACCAAATATCCAGGCATGTCTGGATGCAGCTGTCATGACAGGAATGGCTAGCAGATAATTCCCCCTCCCTACCCCCAGTGCATGGGAACTCTGTGGTAGTCTACAGCTTATTGTGTCAGGCATCCTATGCCCCCATGCGGGAGGAAAAGGCAAAGTGTGTTAGGGACAGAACAGATTGGAAAAATGTGGAGCTCCACAACAAGCAGTTCTCTCCATTGCTGTAACTTAGAAATACTTCTCCTAACTGGGCTGCTGAAAATCAGATTATCACAAGCTACTCTTTGACATACTTCCTGCTATATTAAGCGCAGCTTGGATGTGGATAAGCATTTGGCCTTAGATTTTGGGTTTATGATCGAGCATAGCAACAGCCCCATACTCATTTTCTTATGTCCTCTCCTAGAGAAAAAACTTTCAAAATTCCTCTGCTCAGCTCTGACCTGAATTACAATTTGAACATCTAAAAAGTCACTAACTAAATATCCTTGAAAGTAGTTTGTAGAAATGCAGTAGGTACTGCAATCACAGCTTTGTGAAACCATTCATTTTGCCCCATGACTTCTGCAGCACAACCAGGGATGTATATGGAATTTCACATATGAGAGAGAAAGATATAAAAATAAAAGTTATTACAGTGAAGTTTTTAGAAAAGGCCATTGCTCTCTCAATTTCTTTTTATCATGCAGGTTCTATGATTTTGTACTCCATTTTCCAAATCTTGTTTTTGGTAGGGAATGTAAGTGA
>NW_005844471.1:2367-5732 GCF_000455745.1 Alligator sinensis | reverse complement strand
ATTCAAGAGCAGGTGAGGCAGGCACTTGACTAGGGATACTTAGTCAAGGATGATCTTGCTTTGAGCAGGAGCTGAACAAGATGTGACCTTGTGAGGTCCCTTCCAGCCCTACGTGCCTACAAACATAGGATCCTATGATCCTAAGTGCTTAGACACACATGTTCCCAACAGGTATTTTAAAGAGTGAGGAACTTTAGACCTGATTCTTGTCTCACCTATATTGTTTTTACTCCATTTTCTCTCCATTGAGGCTAATGGTGGAACACGTTTTTTTTACAAAAGAGAATAAAAACTCCATTTTAGTCTAATCTTTTCTCTTTAGTGGAAAAGATTATTATGATTATTATTGTATTATTATTATAATAAAGATTATGATTATTATTATTGTATTCATAAAAAAATGTTACCAAGTATCTGTCTAAACCTTCTGGAAGAGAAATTGATTTGATTTATGTAAGACATCACAGCAAAGGCAACAGGGAGAAACAAGAAGCTTCCTAGCTTTACATCCATGGTGAAATGGCACAGGAGCAAATGAAAACAAAATGGCATACAGCAGTGGCACTTATAATAATAAGAGGGATAAGAGGCCATAGTGTCTGTGGTGCTCAGGTGCACTGATGGATGAGGTTGTTGATAGTGGAGCTGGCTCTGAGTCTAGCCAAGACATGGTTCCCAGAAGAGGAAAGTAGTTGAATTCAAATGTGGCTTGAGGGAAACAGTGACCCTAAACTGAACAGCAAGACAGAAATGGGAGATAGGATACTTCCTGTAATAATCTAGGCCAGGTTGTCCAAAGTAGGTCACTGAGGACCATACAGCCCTGGGGAAATCCCTGTGCTTCAGACACTGGGAGTTAAGTGTTTGAAAAAGGTTTCAGAGGAACGGATCCCCAGAGCTTTGCACAGTGCTGGAGCCCATGAGTCTCCCGTCTGCCTCCTGTACACATGTACAGCATGGTGGCCATAGGCATGGAGTGAGTGGCTTCGGCCAATGCAAGGGACTGAGCATGAGAAGATTTTGGATAATGCACTTACAGCCTACTGGGACTATGCAGGCTTCATGTATGGACCCTGTTGTTTTCATGGAGCTGAAGTGGGAAGCAGGGGAGGGATCCAGATGTTTTGGTTTGCATGGCCAGAAAGTGATGGCGATGTGCCCTTGGAAAAGTAGGACTGTTTGCCTGGGATCACACACAGGACTTTCCTTATGGCTCAGTTCAATGGTGAGTCATAGACCAGAAGGGAATAAAGCAGACGTGACCTCTTATTAGGAGTCTGGCACATCTGGACTTTCAGGAATCCTATCTGCTTTTGCTTGTATCCTGTCTCTGGTCCTGAGTAGGGACCTACCAAATTCATGCTGGAAGCTGCCTAGGAAGAAGCTCCTTTAATCTTGGAGGTTCCCCTCTGCAACCTCCCACAAATCCTCACCCCCACTCCCACCCCCAGCTGCTGATAGGCTGAGGGGCCCTGGTGGCCCTGCTGTGTGTGGCTGACCAACCTGAAGGCGAAAACAGCACCATATTTAAAACCACGGCTTTTGCCTGTCTGCCAATCAGGGGCGAGGGGCAGGGGCCTGCTGTCAATCGGGGGAGGGGCGGGCACGTTCCAGTGAACCTGCAAAATGAAGGGAACTGCTGCGCAGCCCACGTCCACTGTGAATTTGGTAGATCCCTAGTCGTGAGGACAATGTCAGACAAACAGAGGGCACGTGCCACATGTGACAGTGCTGGGGCTGTTCTGCTGGGGCAGGGTCAGGGGCCCAAAAGGCACCCCAGCCTAACCAAACAGACTCTAACCTGTGGCTCATCTTTGTTATTGAACCAACTGGCCAATGTTAAGGCCTTGTGCTGGGCTGCTGGTAATAGCAGTCTCCGCAATAAAGTCCAGCTGTGGCTGCAGGACAGCCAACACTTCTGTCTGAAGATCTGCTGTGGTTAAGCTCTCTGGATCCTGCACTCACTGCTTTTCCAGTTTCTCAACCTGCTCACCTGTGTGTCCGGGCTTCGGCTCTTGGAATCTCCTCTTTGTTTTTGTTATTCACTTCCTCACCCCTGAACCTTGACCAGGACACTCTCTCAGCTTTTCCCCCATGGATCTCATGGCTAAGTCTTTGATTCCTGATCCGTAACTCGCACCGTGATGTGGAGTCCACCCCTTATAGGCAGCCATCTTCATATGCATGAAACTCAACAATTGCCATTGGACAGGTGCAATAAAAGTAAGATTGAGTCTCCATATCACACCCTTGTCAGCAAAATCCTGACTCCTCTCTGACACTATCTGAGAAACTGGGCAATTTTAGGAGTCCTAAGAAACTCACTTGGCTATTCCATCTCTAGTTTATGGTCCGACCTAATTTAATGAGTTTTTGCTGTGAACTCTTTGGTACAGGATTGTCCTGACACTGGTGTTCGGTCTATGGAACACCAAACCAAGACATACCAACAAGAACAGCCCAGCCAAGACAGGCGATGAGTCCAAGAAGTATCCAGGTAGGAGACAGGGATCTGGAGAGTCCTGGGATTAGGGGGGCGGTGGATACACTCTCAGGTGGCTTTAAATGCCTCTACACTAATGCTCGTAGTATGGGGAACAAGCAGAAGGAACTTGCCTTCCTGATAGCTAACACAAACCTAGACATAGTGGGGCTCGCTGAAACTTGATGGGATCCACTGCATGACTGGGTGGTAAACATCAAGGGCAACAGACTGTTCAGGTGGGATAGAAGGGGGAGGAAAGGCGCGGGTTTGGCGCTCTATGCCAAAGAGCGATACACGTCCTCAACAAACAGCATTGAGTCAGAGGAGGGGCAGACTGAAGTGCTCTGGGTCAGAATACAAGGGAGTCGGGGAGGAAAGGGACTTAACGGTGGGGGTCTACTACAGAACACCCAACCACGGGGAAGAGCTAGACCAGGAATTCTGAGGTCAGCTCGCAGAGGCAGTTAAGACAAGGGACGCAGTCATCATGAGTGACCTAAAGTATCCAGACATATGCTGGGAAGAGCAGTCAGCCAGGTCTGACTGCTCATGTAGGTTCCTAGCTGAGTTACAGGACCTCCATCTCACCCAGGAGGTGCACAGTCCCATCAGGGGGAATGCCTTGTTGCACCTGGTCCTGGCCACAGGCGACGACCTCATGAGGGGACTACGGGTGCTTGACCACCTAGGTGATAGCGATCATCGCCTGCTGGAATTTACCATCCTGCACAGGGTGTCAAAGGCCTGCAGACAAGGCAGCAGCCCTGGACTTCAGGAGGGTGGATTTCCATGAGGTAAGGAGACTAGTTGGGGAAGCGCTGAGGTCCTGGAGGGGAGGGGAGTTAGGAGTTCAAGAAGAGCGGGCGTTCCTGAAGGAGAC
>NW_005844471.1:0-2148 GCF_000455745.1 Alligator sinensis | reverse complement strand
CTTTGCTCAAAGTCTTAACTCTTGAATTTTATCTTTAGAGGCCTTTAACAAAGTTAACCTAAAAATGACCCTTAAACAAACATCCCACATTCCGAGAAATCAAACCCTAGGAGCCTTTTAAACGATTGGAAATAAAAGTCAATTCAGTGATATTGAAATTCCTCAAAGTAATTAAAATGGTCAACAAAAGAAACTGATTACCAAGTAAAAGAATCTGTTAAGTAAGATCTGAGCCCAAATTTGGGAGTAGTGACAGGTTTGGGTAGGAGGGGCCGAAGACGGCAACTCACTCAATAAAAACTGTAACCTACTGTCCCAATTTGGAGGTAACCTCACTTGCAGATGGAAGGAAGGAAGAATCGCAAGTGTAGACCGGATCAGACTGATCACCTGAACCACCCTCTCTGTGAACACGAATCTCTTAGTTCACGCTGAAGCTGCGGAGCATCCGAAAGGGACTGAAGGAAGGGGACTTAGTCCTATCAGTATTGAGGCCAGCCCATTGAATCGTATTGCTGAGGAGAGCCCATTGAACCGTACTACTGAGGCCAACCCATTAAATTGTACTACTGAGGAATGAAACCATATTTAGATGTTTGGCTTCTTGGAATTCTAGGATTGTAAGTATATTATGAAAAATAATAGTATTGATTCAAATTTAACTTTGAGTTGTAATTGTAATTGTTTTAAGGAAGTACATTGGGAGCATTGTTTCTGATATATGTAGTTATTGTGTTCTTAATGTTTGTGGTATTCCTTAAAGCTAAGCAGTGTTATACGTGTAGCAAAGAATTTTAAAATAAAATTGTGTTGTATGAATTAAGTGTGTAATCATTGTGAAATTGTGCAATTAACTAAATACTCCCCAGCCAGTGCATCAAACGAATCAGTAAGCTGTGTGGGATTTTCTCTATTCCATAACCCACTAGAGACAGTATCAAAACTAAAAAGGAGGCATACACCCAATGGAAGGGAAGGGCCATCACCAAGGAGGATTATATCTCCATTGCTCAAGATTGTAGAGGGGCTGTTAGGAAGGCTAAGGCAGAGACAGAACTGGGATTAGTGACCTGGATCAAAGATAACAAGAAGTCCTTTTGTAAATACATAGGGAATAAAAAGAAGGTACCAGATAATGTGGGGCCCCTGCAGGACATGCTTGGAAATCTGGTGGTTGCACCAGATGACAAAGCTAACCTCTTTAACAAATTCTTTGCCTCCAATTTTCTGAGCAGGGACTGGGACATCCCCCGCCCCACTGGAATCATGGATGGATGCAGGGGAGGTGCACCCAGGCCCAGGGTCAGTGAGGACCTAGTCAGGGAACTTCTGGTGGGACTTGACATGTTCAAATTAGCAGGTCCTGATGCTCTCCACCCCAGAGTGTGAGGGAATTGGCAGTGGTCACTGTGGGACCCCTGGCACAGCTTTACGAGCACTCATGGTGCTCTGGTGAGGTGCCGCAGGACTGGAAAAGGGCCACTGTGGTCCCCATTTACAAAAATGGGTGAAAGGAGGACCCTGGAAACTATAGGTCCATCAGTCTTACCTCAGTCCTGGGAAAGCTCTTTGAGAAAATTATCCAGGAGCACATGTGCAAGGGACCAGCAGGGGAGATTATGCTTGGAAGCAATCAACATGGGTTCATTTGAGGCAGTTCCTGTCAGACCAACCTGGTTGCCTTCTACAGCCAGGTCACAAAATCCTTGGACGCAGGTGTCGCGGTGGAAGTAGTCTTCCTGGACTTTAGGAAGGCCTTCGACACTGTCTCTCACCCCACTTGCATTAAAAAAACTAGGCGACTGTGGTGTCGATGCCTATACAGTCAGATGGGCCAGAAACTGGCTGGAGGTCCTCACCCAGAGAGTGGTGGTGGATGGCTCATTTTCAACCTGGAGGGATGTGGGCAGTGGGGTTCCCCGGGGCTCAGTCCTTGGGCCTGCACTGTTCAACATCTTCATCAGCAACTTGGATGACGGGGTGAAAAGCACCTTGTTCAAATTTGTGGATGACACTAAGATGTGGGGAGAAGGGGGCATGTTAGAAGAGAGGGACAGGCTACAACCAGATCTGGACGTGTTACAGGGGTGGGCTGATGAGAGTAGGATAGGTTTCAGTACTTACAAGTGCAAGGTACTGCACCTGGGG
>NW_005844470.1:4682-5740 GCF_000455745.1 Alligator sinensis | reverse complement strand
CTTTCGATTGATATGCATCGTATAAGACGAACCACATTCGGCTGCTCTCTTGCTGGACCGAGATTTGATTGCAATGAGAGCAACATGAGGTTCCTTAGAAAAGTTGTAGACCATGAATCCTGTACAATTGAGAGAGGGTACTTTACCCACCAGGATTCCACTGGTGCTATTAGGGCTATAATCTAGAGTAGTTAGGCAATGAGGGTAGTGTCCTACAGGTGTGGCTTTATTATAAGCTCCGGTGTTGTTGGATCTGTAACAGAAAGGTGCCTCTACTCTTGGGGACATTATGAAGTTAGCAGGGGCGGCCCTCCATTCCTTAGGAGCGGACCGATGGGCAGCTAACGAGTAGTGTCTAACGAAGCCGCCGTTTATTTTTCCCCATTGCTGGAGGGATATTGGTACTCCGATCTGTAGGGGAAAACTTCGTCCCTGGGTTCGTTGGGTGGAGGCTCAAATGAACAGGCCAATCGAAGTTTAAAGACTTAGTTTAATAAAGAATGCATTCCTCGTCAGTGTCATGCACGAATTCAGAATTTTGCCGTGAGGTCTGACTCAGAACATAGGCAGTGAGGGGATAATATAGAAAATGTGACGCTGAGAGGACTGGGAACGTTGGCTCTTGGTCTTGATCGAGGTGGTGATCTTCCGAGTGGGAGCATTTACTTTCTTCGAGGCCGGAGATCATAACTTTGTTCTTCAATGTTGGGTTCAGGGGAGAGGTTACTAGCACTTGCACCCTGATGCTCCTCACTTGCCTGAGTGAGGTCCTGAGGGTCTTTGTCCTTGGCCTCAGGGAAAGATCCCAACCTTGGTTGGAATTCAGCTGCTTCGGGGTCCAATGGAGGTGATACCTTCTTGCAGTGCGAGGCGTGAGTCCACGTTTGGTGACCTTGGCAACGAACAGCAGAATTAGTGGTCAGAAGTACCTGGAAAGGTCCCTTCCATCTGGGTTCAAGTGCGTTTTTCCGTTGATAGACCTTTACGTAGACCCAATCTCCTGCTTTGAGGTTGTGACAGGGAACATCCGGTGGTTGAGGTAAGGCTTCTTGGACCTG
>NW_005844470.1:4381-4659 GCF_000455745.1 Alligator sinensis | reverse complement strand
GCCTGGGCTGCAGCCTGATGTTGAACCGGTTGTTGCTGATGTGGGAGTCCCAGGAGAGCAGGGTTCGAACAAAGGTCAAGGATATCCTCTGCTGGCTCTGGTGGTGGGGGCGCCCCGGGCAATGCTGGATACATTGGAGCGGTGGCCGGCGTGTAATTTGGGGGAGCAGCCAATTTCTCCCCAACAGCTTTTAACTGCTGTTTTAATTTTTCTTGAGAGTCTTTTAGACTTCCAGTTTGAGATTCTGTCCGCCTTTTGGACATTTCATCATACCAATA
>NW_005844470.1:0-895 GCF_000455745.1 Alligator sinensis | reverse complement strand
CCCCGCCCCCCCGTGCCCCCCATCCATAGAGCCGGGGCAGCACCCAGCCCCTCGACTGCAGGGCCTGGCACAGCCCGGTACAGCCTTGCCCTGGGCACAAACAGGCGCACACACACTCCCCATCTCCCTGGGCAGGGGCATGTAGAGCAACTCACCTCTGTGGGGCTGTCCTCCAGAGCCTGGCCCTGCTCCCTGTGTGCCTGGAGGGCCAGCACCAGGGCGCGATTCTCCTGTTGCAGCTCCTCCACTTGAGTCTGCACCACAATCACCCCAGGCTGCACCGAGCATATCGGGCACCCACCAGCGGCACCTCCCAGGCACCCGTCAGGCCCCACCTGTCCCCACACGCAAGGTGCCAGGACTCTGTTTCCCGCTTTCATTTCCTCTTGGATATACCCAACTGGCCAAGCTCGGCCTCAGCCTTCTCCCTCCCCTGCCCCACACCAATGCTGGCCTTGCCCCCGCCAACTCACCAGGAGCTGCTCTTCCCTTTGCCGAGCACTGTGGGGACAAAGCACATTTGCAGGACTCCTAGAGCTGGGCCCGGGGATACCAGGGGTTGGTTGTTACCCCCTGTCTCAAGTAAGTCCCCACCTCCCAGCTCCAGGTCCCCCCAGACACTCGGATTCAGGAAGGACTGTCCCTGCGATTGGGGGATGAGTCCACTACCCTACCTTAGTCTTGGAGGGCCCCTGGAGTTGGTGGGAGACAGAGACTGTCCCCCAGGGTCCCATGTGCTGCATGGGGCTGGGAGGGGCACGGGGCACCTGGGGAGAGACCCCCACCCTCACAGCTGCCCGTGCCACTCCCTGAGCAGGGGAAAGACTCACGGCAGCGGGGGGGTAAGTCCACGTCTGACCCCTAACCTCGCTTGCCACCCGCACGGCTCCCGGCC
>NW_005844469.1:3957-5775 GCF_000455745.1 Alligator sinensis | reverse complement strand
ACTGGTGCAGACTGGGGACTGACTGTCTAAGTAGCATGACCGAGGGGTTAATGTGGATCAGAAAGTGAATATGAGCCAATGCTGTGCCCTTGTTGCAAAGAAGGCCAATGGCAATTGTGCTGCCTTACCAGGAGCATAACCAGCACATCAAAGGAAGTGATTCTTCCCCCATGTTTGGCACTGGTGAGAGCACATCTGGAGTACTGTGTCCAGCTTTGGGCCTCACACTACTGAAAGGATGTACGCAGACTGGAGAGAGTCTACTGGAGGGCAGGGAAAATGGATAAGGGGCCAGGTTGCATGAGGTATAAGGAGAGGCTGAAGGAAAAGGGCTTATTTATTTTGGCAAGAGAACACAAAGATGATATTTAAAAGCAGCCTGCAATTCCCTCAAGGGAGGTTACAAAGAGGATGGAGTTCTACTGTTCTCTATGGAAGCAGATGAATGAACAAGGAGAAATTTTCTCTGGTTCAGATTAGATATTAGGAAAAAAAATCTTATCTGGAGGGCAGTAACGCAATGGAACAGGCTACCCAGACAGGTGGTGGAAGCTCCATCCTTGGTGTTTTTTAAGACCCCACTATACAAAGCCTTGAGTTACATGATCAAGTTGAGAGAGGTTCTGCTTTGAGGAGTGTGTTGGACAAGATGATCTCCTGAGGTCCATTCCAACCCTAATTTTCTATGACCCTAAGAGTAGTCATTGGTTTAGAGCAGCGTTAGCTACAGGGAAAACATCCCTCAGTTTTTTCCAACACCACTCCTCTCATATAATGATAGAAGCATAGAAATTTACGGGTGGAAGGAACCTAGGGAGGTCATCTAGTCCAACCCCAACTAAAAGCAAAACTAAAAGCAAAATCTCCATGGCTTGCTCTAGCCCAGTCTTAAGAACCTCCGAGGAAGGAGATTGTGCCATCTCTCTGCCTTTCAGCTCGACACAGTTCTCCTTGCTTCTGTTTCTTGTGTGAAAAGCGCGTTGAACAAGCTAGCTTCAAATTGCCCAACAGTATGGGTCACTATCACTTAAAATAATCCTATTCTTTACTTCCAATATTTACCTTTTGGGTGTCAGTTCTGGACAGTTTCCTAAACTCTCATTAGTAAATAACTTGAGCTGATATTTTTCTCCTATCTTTTTCTTTTGGAAGATGCTGTTTGCTGGGAAATTCTGGGAAAGGGTGATTATTCTTTCCAGTTTGAAAGAAAAACACATTTTATACCTTGCAAGATCTCCCATGGAATAGAAATCCCAATTTTGATGCAGTTGTACAGAAACAGATTGCGATCTCTATTGAGTTTCCTTTTACATCCATGCTAAACAAGGCCACACTATTTCCATTACTGGAGTTACTGCAATAGGCCACTTGTTGGGAAGGTGAAAGTACATGGTACTGGTCCTGAAAGGATTTAGGGACTAGGAGCATGAACGTAATTTGGGCTTGACGTACCTAAATCAGCTGCCTAAATCCCCAGGTTTAACTAGCTAAAGCTTCCCTACAGTGGAATACAAGGACAGCCAAAATCCAGCATCACGGCAGTCATGACGTGCACAGGAGCTCTAGTGTGTACACACTTACAGGAAATCATTTCCATCTCTTCAGCGTTGTGTGGAGGAAAACCCTCAGTGCTCTTTTAAAATCCGTACAAGGAAAGCATGATGAAAGCCCCAGCACCTGAGTAATGACTGACACGTATGTAAAAACCATTATCACTCCCTTTTAAACCTTCTCATACCCTCCTTCCAGATCCCAAATTGTCAAACCTCAAGAAAACTTTTTAATCCAGAAAAGAGAAAGATCCAGTGATCTTCTCCA
>NW_005844469.1:895-1474 GCF_000455745.1 Alligator sinensis | reverse complement strand
CTATTTTTCCCCCCTCCACAAACCAGTGCCTGGGGCTGCTGCCCTGGTTGCCCCCTCAGTTATAGTACTGTAGTAAAGGTAATAGTTTCAGGACAGAAATACTCCATTTTTCATACGTGTACATAAATGTTTAACTTTTCTGACCAACTGTAGAAATTGTATTAAATGGAGAATAAAGCTCCTAAATATTTTTTAACAATAATTCATAATTCTGTTCCAGATGTTCCTCTGGCTTAACACCCAAACAATATTGATTTGAATATATTACTTACTGTGCTCATCTTAATGGTTTTGTCTTCAGTTTTCTACATTCGGTTCTTGAATGCTAGGATGACTTGGTTACTAACCATCCTACTATATCCAGTCTCTTGTTCCCCCATCACTGCACTATCTAGATGCCAGAAGTACAGGCTTCACCGAGTTGTCCACTCCTCACTCTGTGAGAGAACTGAGAGGAGGAGATCAAAACCATTTCTCCTGGAGGAAGAGCTCTGTGTGTAGCTGACTTGCAGCTTTACTGGAATAAAAGGACTGAAGCGGCAGAGCAGTGATTTGTCTATGCATCTTTTATAAGGACTT
>NW_005844469.1:0-703 GCF_000455745.1 Alligator sinensis | reverse complement strand
GAGGATCCCCCCCCACTCCTGTTGCTACACGTGTCAGGGTACGCCTTTTCCCCGACGCGCCTTTCCTCAGAAGCCCTGGGTGTTGATTGCAGGCAAGGATAAAGGATTTTCCCTATCCACCCAGGGACATGCCAATCACTGGATTTGGGAGAAGGAAGGAATTTTACCACATAGTCAGATTGGTAGAGATTTGGAGCGGCATGGTGGGGTGGGGGTCCTTCCTCTGGAATAGGGGGCATGGCTGCCTTATTCTCATCTCCTCAATGTATTTTAAAACCCTTGCAGCTACAAGATGCTGACAGTCTTCATCTCCCAGTTTTACCTGTGGCAGATTATGGTGGTTTTAGTATCTGTGTGTACTATGTGTTGTAGTGGTGTGACCGGGTGACTGCATACTTTTAGAAACAGGTTAGAAAAAGGTTTTGTATGGGGTAGTTTGGATAGGGATAATCATGCCTTGTACAGGGGGCTAGACCTCCAGACACTGCTTCCAGTCCTAATTTTCTATTAGTCCACAATTTATCACATTTGTCTTGTACATGGGCCATCCCCTGGTTTGTTATTGGATTTCGACTCTAACCAAGACTTCCCCAGGAAGTGAGACAGGAATAAAGAGCAAACAGAAATGTAAAGATATACACTAAGTACTGCAATGGAGGTGGGTTTTTTCCTGCCAGACTTAGAAGCCTTGGGTGTTGGCTGC
>NW_005844468.1:5052-5776 GCF_000455745.1 Alligator sinensis | reverse complement strand
CAGGAGGCTTTTCCCCCTCACTCCCACCTCCCGCTAGGAAGATTCAAGGCACCTGTGCACATGGATGATTTTCCAAAATCCCCTAGGGCCCAAGGGAAAACTGTCTCAGAGCCCAGGGGTGGGGGGTGGGGAAGCTGGCTGTTGCCCTTACCTCAGGTAAGGGTTGGAGGGGCACAAAGCACAGCCCTGTATGCGGGGGTAGGGGTGATTGTGGTGGCCAGAACCAGAGGGGTTACTATCATGAGCAATAAAGATATGCTCTTGGAGACATTCAGGCAATAGTCTCAGCAGTTACAATTAGCTAATGCAAAGCTTGCAACTTTGCAACCCGCAAGTGGAATTGGCCTGTCACAATGTAACCAAAGTGTGGAATCTAACTGTTTGCACTGATCATGGGACTACTGAGCCCAGAAAATAAGCAGAGCTACAAGATTAGCTGATCTAACAGGTTTTTTAAGGGTCAAGCCATAACAAGGTCTGACCACCTAATATAATTAGCACCGTCCAAGGAATCCAGGAATAAGAAACTAAGGACAGAGTAATGCTAATTTCAAACCTCAAAGTAATGTGGTGTAATTTGCTTATTGGCTGAACCTGAGTTTGGGCAGTAACCTTACATGATAATTTCTAACACCTTTTGATCCCATAGCATAACAGCTATAGGGCAAGACTGTGAGAGGCTCTAAAGCCAACAGATTAGCATAAAATAAGGCATAAAGGAACA
>NW_005844468.1:2676-4610 GCF_000455745.1 Alligator sinensis | reverse complement strand
GGCTCCTGGGCAGCGCCCCCAGGCAAGGGGAGCCTGTTCCTCTGTGCCCTGGGCCCTGCAAGGGGCTTGGTGTGGGCGGGGGGCTCCTCCATCCCTCCCTCCCGGAGCGGTCAGCCGGCGATGGGCTCCGCGGGGTGGGGGGGCTGGGAGCCGTTTGCAGTCCGCACGTGTGCTCGGTCCGGGCTCTGGCCGCGTCCACACCGGGCTGTCACGTGTCTGCGCCCCGCGCCCTGACAGCTCGTGGGGGGCTGCGCTGGGCAGGGGGTAACGCCGTCGGCGGGTCTCATTTACATGCGATTTGCATATGCAGATGAGGGCGGCGCTGAAGCTGCTCACTACCGGGGCTGCTGCCTCCTCCTTTCCCGCCGCGCAGGGCTTGCAAAGCAGGCGGGGAAGGGCCAGGAGTCCCCCCACCCCGGAGTCCGCTGCGGGCAGGTGGCAAAGACCCCTTCACGCCGCGGGCTTTCCCCGCAGTGCCGCGGGGGCGGGGCTGTTCCAGCTCAGCTCGTCCTGTCCTGTCCCGGACACGTCACGGCAGGGCGGGGCGGGGCGGGGGCATTAGCAGGATATGCTGCGGCAGGGAAGCGGGTCTTGATCTGTTCCTCCTTCTAACCGCCGAGTCCCGCTACGCCCGGCCCTCGGCGGCAGCGCTGACGGGGTAACGGGGTGCGGGCCCGCGCGGCTGCAGGGTGGGCTTAGGGTTAGGGTCTCTGTGCATCCGCCCACCCCCTCCGCAGAGATCTGGGCTGGCACGTGTCTCCCACCCGACCTGCCCGGCGCTCCCTCGCCGCTGCCCCACTGCTCCCCTCCCCCCGGGGCCTCCATCCACTCCGCTCCGCCCCACAACACTTCTCCCGCCCCCCCATACACGTCCCTGCAGGGAGCTGCTTTCCAGCCTTTTCGCTGCTTGTGTGCGGGCACGCAAGTGCCCTGGTGCCCCTGTGTCCTGCTCCCACCAGCCCCTTGCACGCCCGCACTCTGCCCGCCTGCGCAGGGAAAGCACGGGTTCCCGTCCCTCTAGACACTGTGAATTTGGGACAAACACTATCCCGGGGTCATGCCGCCCAGGATCGGGATTTGCGTTTCCTATTTGGGCACTCTCCCACCCAATCAGGGAGCGGGGGTGACCCTAACTGCAGGGCGAGGGCAGGAGGGAGCAGACGATGGCCTGGGGAAGGGGTGGAGAGCTGCGGCTGCCCCATTTCTCCAGCCAGCCCGGTGCCCGCATCCTGCACTGGGGCTGGAGGGAAAGAAACACAGCTCCGAGACTGCTCCGAGTGCAGCGGTCGAGAGCATCAGGGCCTGGCAGACCTTGGGCTGGGGCAGGATTACGGTCCCGGGTGACGGATCCATGGCCAGATTTCTGCTGTCTCCTTTCCCACAGGTGTTCCTGAAGACCGGACACTGCCGACAGGCACCGTACATGAGTGTACAGAGAGCGAGAGCCCAGACCCCGGCCGGTGAGATCCCTGCTGGGGAGACGTGGCTGCTGCGCTGGAGAGCGTGGCAGCCGGGAGCTGGAGGAGCAGGACCCAGGAGGTGTGCAGGCAGGGCCTGAGGGTGCAGAAGATCCTCGTGTCGTCCAAACCGGTACTGCGGTCTGGAGTATCCAAGGTGGTCGGCACCACAGCCAATAAAGCAACAGCTGCAGGAAAGACAGTCCAGTGACTTGTGTCATCCAGACCGGAGCCGGTCCAGCACCAAGAGCTCCGGGGGCAGGACGCGATGCAGGCCATGCAGCCCCCTTGCGAGGCCGAGCTGCCCTCCGCGACCCCACAGCTGGCACCGCGGGATGAGCTCCCCACCCCAGAGCCCTGGCGCCAGCTCTTCCGTGGCCTGCGCTACCGGGAAGCCGAGGGCCCACGGAGGATTTGCAGCTGCCTGTGGGAGCTGTGCCGGCGCTGGCTGGAGCCCCCGCACCGCAGGCAGGAGCA
>NW_005844468.1:0-2359 GCF_000455745.1 Alligator sinensis | reverse complement strand
TGTTGATTCCTGGGTGCAGCAGCCAAAGGCCTGTCCTTACGATGAGCCTCTGGAGGAGGCAGGAAATTGGGAAACCTCAGGGCCTGAGGTTGAGCTGCCTCATGTCGCCAAAGAGGAGCCCCCGAACAACCCAGAGCCAGGTCCTTACCAGCCTTTTTGATGTACAAGCTTAACATGGGCTCGACACCCAAAGAGTAGCAGTTCCCCCCCCACCCCCCCCGCCATTATTAGTGTTGGCGACGGGGTTTAGGTCAGTTGAGTTTGGGGGACAACTAAGTAGAAAACAGTGTGGGAGTGGGGTCGCAGGCTCCAAACAAGCGCTGCACAGGGGGACAGCGAGCGGAGCAGAGCGGGCAGTAGCCGGTGGCTCTTGAATGAGTCCAAGGAGCCAGGGGCAGGTGAGGTGCAGGATGAAGTCCTGGCGTGCAGTTAGGAGCCTGCGGGGCTGTCCTGCGGTTGGGGTGAGCGGCTCTAATGCCTGCCCCTGCCCGAGATAGGGCTGCAAGGTTTGTACCTGTGTGGCTGGGGTGGGACAGGGCTCTGGTCCCTGCGGGTGGTCCGAGGCCCAGGATCTTTCTCACCGCGTGCGCCGCTCATCTCAGAAAGATGCTTTAGGTGACTGGCTCTTGCCGTGCTGCCATGGTCACAACCAGTGATCTAATTGCTGTTCAAATGAACAGTGTTGTAATAATATCAGTCAATAAGAGGCTGGTGCAGGTGATGCGGAAATGAGTCCCAGTGGCCTCTGGCTGGGCCAGGTGCTGCAGGCCTCCGTCCGGCTGCAGCTCCCCGGGACAGGGGAGACCTGGGAGCTGTCAGCACGTGGAGGGTCCCCAGGCGGGTACCCCGGACCAGGCCCTTCCCCAGGTGAAGTGAGGAGCGGTGGATCTCCTCTTTCCCGTGGCAGGAGGCCCCATCCCCCGTGCAGAAATCTCTCTGCCAGAACAGTTTGATGGGTCTGTGCTCCAGCAGGTCGGCGGCTCTTGTTCTCCCGGTGCCCCTGGGAGCATTTCACATGTCCTGGAGTAGACTGACCTTGCAATTTCCTCCCAACCCCAACACGTGGTTTGACCCAGCACCAGCATCCCTCCAGATCCTTTTGCAGCGAGCAATGTTTTTGGTGCCATGATCACCACTGGAGCTGGGGCAGTTCTAGGGGATCGTCTCCAGCCTCTTGCCAGTGGGACGATGAGTCTTCCTTCTCCCCCCTCTTCCGCACACTGCAGCCTCCAGCTCCCTTCATCCCAGGCCAGTCCAGGAGACGAGCATGGCTTTCCCCGTGCCACCACCCCAGGGCTCACCTGTGCACTCTCTTCCCACCCACAGGTGCTGGGACCCTGAGCAGAGTGGATCAGCACCTTCCAGAGGAAGGGCCTGTAAACCTGGAGCTGCAGAGACCCTCCCCAGGGAGACGGGGACAGAGCGGCTCCCTGACGCCTGGGCCGAGCCAGTTGCAGGAGGGGCAGGGCAGGCCAGCGAACCAAGGGGAGAGCATGGAGGTGAGCTGGGCACAAGGTGGAGGTGGGGGTGGGAGTGCAGCTGTGGCAGAGCCCAGGAGGAGCCAGGGGTGCTGTCAAGAGTTTGGGGAGCAGAGAGACCTGAAGAGTGAGCAAGGGTGCTGGTCGGGGCCCAGCCAGCCAGCACCAGGGAGCCCGGGGCAGTGGTCTCTACAGCTGAGCCCAGCAAGTCCTCTCCCGCCTGCCTAGGACTGGGAGCACAGAGGGTCTCTGCAGCCGATGCCAGCAGGGTCCCCCCAGCCCATCAGTTTGGCAGGAGTGAGCAGCACACCTGGCTGCTGATTATGTGTGTTAGTGTGAGGGGAGGCAGAAGCCAGGATGGATTTGCAGTTTACAACCTACCTGAATCAGAGGGGCAGCACAGGTTTTTTCAGTTCCAAACTCATTTGAAAAGTTGGAATTGAAGGATATGCACTGCAGAAGCCAGGATGGATTTGCAGTTTACAACCTACCTGAATCAGAGGGGCAGCACAGGTTTTTTCAGTTCCAAACTCATTTGAAAAGTTGGAATTGAAGGATATGCACTGACCAGACTATTAAATAGAGAGAGTCTTTTGAATACCAAGTGCAGAGGGGCAGCATGGTGGGAAGGGGGACAGTGCTGGGAGAGGGGATGTAAGTAGAGACCCCCCCACACAAAGGGGACACAGCAGCTAATCCGGTTAATCGGAGAAGACTGCACAGTCCCTGTGTGGACCGTGCATAACACAACCCAGCCTGCAGATGATTTCTGGTTGCACAACTCCATGTTCAGGTTTGTGCTGAAGTGTTTGGTCTAAGGACAGCTGCTCCGAGGTCCGCACTGGGAAGTCCACAGGCCTTTCTCTCTTCCTGGACCAGAT
>NW_005844467.1:5364-5782 GCF_000455745.1 Alligator sinensis | reverse complement strand
TAACTGTAGGTCTAGCGAATGAGGTGTTATGGAACTTAAAAGGAGGATGTGCAGAAGTCCATGCTGTGCATCGTTGTGCTGCCACCTACTGCCACCCTACCCTCCATTAGTGATCCATGGGGACGGGAATTTCCCAGCGTGTGGACTAAAAATAAGGCGGAGCATGGAAAAATAAATGCTGCAGTTTTGATTGAAGGAAAAAATCCCCCTCCTCAAAGGCAATATAAATACCCAGCTGCAGCCGAGGAAGGCATTAAAAATACTATCAACTGCCTCTTAGAACAAGGAGTGGTTGTGCCTATGCAAAGGATTTGCAGTTCACCAGTATGGCCAGTCCTTAAAGCGGACGGGGTCACTTATAGACTGACAACAGACTTCCGTGCCTTAAATGCAGCCACTCCTGCTGCCGCTCCCGTGG
>NW_005844467.1:3478-5315 GCF_000455745.1 Alligator sinensis | reverse complement strand
AATGGTTCTCTGTAATCAATTTGGCTAATGCTTTCATGGCTATGCCCCTCCATCCTGCACATTAGTATAAGCTTGCTTTCACCTAGAGGGGACAACAATATGCCTTCAGCCGAACTCCCCGAGGTTTCCATTCTTCCCCTAGCATTTGTCATGCCCACGACACTAAAATGTGGAGCCGTTTGAGCCCTATACACTGCTCCCACGTAATTTCATACGTGGGTGACATTTTGATACACACTCCCACTTCAGAAATAAACAGAGAAATCACTAGGGAGGTGCTGACTATAGTACAGGAAACTGGATTTAAGGTGAATAGAGAAAAGGCTCAGTTAGTGCAGCAACGAGTGAAATACCTGCGTGTATGTCTTGGAGAGGATGGCAGGACTCCAGCTCAGCCAAGGGCAGAAACAGGAGGAAAGCTGCCTGCTCCCACAGACACACACTCCTTGCGAGCTGTTTTGGGAACTTTTAACTTCTCCTGAGAGTTCGTTGAACTGTTCTCTGACAAAGCTAAGCCTCTATACAAATTATGAAAGAAAAACAGAATTTGGGAATGGGGAGCAGACCAACAAACTGCCCTGGCTACCTTAAAACAAGATTTGGCTCGTGCTGTGGCTCTGGCGTATCCGGATCCTGTCCTTCCTTTTGTGATTCAGTTGGCCTCTTCAGAGACAAGCATTGGAGCCACTCTTAGTCAAAAGCAATGTGATAAGCTCCGAGTCATTGTATATGCCTCCAAGCTCACCCCCTGTGAAAAGGAGTGTCTTGCCCTGGTCTGGAGCCTCACACATTGGGAACTTATTATTGGTGGGTCAAAGGCCATTGTTCAGACTGTGCATTCCCCACGTAAGTACATCCTATCAGGGAAACTACAAGACGGCCAGGTTTCTAACCCACGCATTGCTCAGTGGACCCTCGCGCTAGTAAACCTAGAGGTGGAGTTTAAAAAAGAGCAAGCTGTTTCACCAGCCCTGTATGGATGAATCATAGCAGCAGAGGAGCATACCTGCCCCCTTCCTCTCCTGAAACACCTCTAGTGGCCTGTCAAGGGAGGCAAGTGGTATGCAGATGCACAACAGAAGGGGTTTGTAATTTGGTTTAAACATGGATCCAGTTTCTACCATAAGGGCATCCCCAAACAGGGTATGGAACCATCGCATAAATGACGGAGAGGTGCTCCAAGGACTAGCTCGCCCCCGTTCTGCCCAATCAGCTGAAGTAGAGCCAGTTAAAGTCATCCTAGCTTATGCATTTCAGGACACTTCTGTTGCTATTTATAATGACTCTGACTGGACAGGCAGAGCAATCACTGTGTGGTTCCCGCCTTGTTTAGATAGAAAAATGGTAGCTGCAGATAGGCGTCCCATTTCTCATTCAGACAAAGGGAGACAAATTGCTAACATGATCAAAGAAAGGACTGGGGACACCTGGGTGACTCGCACAAAGGGGCATCAGAAAAATCGCTCAGAAGAAGTGCACCAGAACAATAAAGCTGATGTCTTAGCCAAAGCTGCTGCTACTAGTAACCACACTGAAGACACAGACTAGGTAAAGAAAATAGATGCAGTAACTACCCAGCAACAAACTTTTGGGAAAGGAATAGATACCTTAGACTTAAGTACCCTCCAGGATGGGGATACAGAAATCCAGTCCTTAGCCAAGGCAGGAAAACACTGGCCAATACATGATTGAACAGTTTGATAATGTCTGGTGGGCAGTGAATACAGATGGTCAAAGGCACTTGATAATCCCCAGTCAGGTACAGGGGGACATGATTCAGTTTGTGCATGAGCAAGGGCATAAAGGGAAACAGGATACTTTGAATAGGATTAAAGAT
>NW_005844467.1:1548-1990 GCF_000455745.1 Alligator sinensis | reverse complement strand
AGGAATCTGTCCCACCACAGACAACCAAGGATGGCATTGCAAAGGATAGGCACAGCAAAGAGTTCATGGTAGCTCTAGTTTCCTCTGCTGTGTGGGGAGTGACCGCGCCTCTTCATGTCATTACTGTAATTGGGACGCAGACATTTCCGTTACCAGGAGATGAACTGCAGCTATCTCTGATCACACCAGAAGGAAAAAATATAACACAGTTCCTTTTGAACTGGGTACCACTGAATTGGATTTTAGCTGGATATAACCTGGTCCAGCCAGGTCCCCCAGACTGGGTAGTTCCATTAAATGGCACACAATGTGACAAACTCATGCCAACAATTCAGTTTAAAATCTATGGGCACATTGCCATTTCTGAGGAATTCTATGAGCCAGGACTGTGCAGGGTAGGATTGGGCCAACAACAGGAAACAGTTTTAGATTTTGATCCTCT
>NW_005844467.1:0-556 GCF_000455745.1 Alligator sinensis | reverse complement strand
CCCACAACCTGGGAACAAGTCTCACTGTTCCGTCGATGTTATCCAAGAAAGGGAATCTGCTATCGTTTATGTGGGTAAAGCATGTGTGTGCATGAAAACAAGATGTGATATTGTATTAATTAATGGATATTGGATTCAACCTACGGTGCCTATATTAATCACTGTTTCTGTAATGTAACCACCATTGTTACTTGTGATCTTAGGTTTACTGTACCTATATAGACCATATGGCATTTGAATGCCTACTCTGAGCTCTACAAAGAGGTGTCTCCCATTTTACCAGGAATGGGTCACATCACCATTAAGAGACTATTAACTCATCCCTCTTTACAAGCTGAACTGCAAAGACTCAAAATTTTGGGAGAGAATGGCAAACTCGACATTCAACACCACAAGCAGGAGATCTCTAAGCTAGCAGCTACAGTTAAAAATGGAGGCCACCACTCCTGGTGGGAGGTTTTGTTCAGGTGGAGCCCCAGTGCACCGGGTCTTTTAAATGTTATGCTTCACCCCATTGTAGTAATGATTAGTTTTCAAATTATACTAGTAATTGGTC
>NW_005844466.1:5292-5789 GCF_000455745.1 Alligator sinensis | reverse complement strand
TATCCATATACATCATTTGAGAAATTAGATGTTTTCAAAAGCCGTGCCTGTTGCCTTTCACGCAATTTCAGAGACACAAGAAGTCACAATTATAAGTCATTAGGCTGAAATAAGGCCTTTGCTGGTCTTAATTAAGTTAAATAGCCATGCAAACAGGATGGAAGAGGTATGTGTTGTTCTTAATCAGAACAGAGAATGATGCTCTACATCTGCTGTCAGGTTAAGGCTTTCTTTCTAACCTATGAAAGTATCTAAGTACCAAGCCAAATATTATTGCTCTACATAAATGAAAAAAGGCATACAAGAAGTAGGGGGAAAGTATAGCGGTAAAGGGCACAGACAGAAATGCCAATTTTTGCCCCATCTGGCCCCTGAAAGCGCTCTACAGCCATGACCAAACAGAAATGTAAAGGTGCAAAGCACTTTAAAGGGGCCCAATCCTGCACAAATCTGAACCCCCATTGCATGAGGGTTCAGAGGAAGAGGTTTCAAAACAG
>NW_005844466.1:4265-5194 GCF_000455745.1 Alligator sinensis | reverse complement strand
GTGGGGGCTCCAACCCCCCTCCCCCACCCTCCAGTACTGGCTGGGGAACCCCTAGAATGAGCTCGCTCCACTCCCTGCCTCCCTCCCATTCTGAAAACAGTGCCTGGGCTGGGGGGAGGAGGAGGGGCCATTGCTAAGGGAAACCAGCTGCAGGCTGGCAGCCAGCAGCTGGATTTCCCAAACCTCCCTTCTCCCAATTAACTTCTGCTCGGTCTGGGGGATCGATGCAACTCAGAACACCTCCTGCAAAGTATGATGAGATACAGTGGGAAGTTGCTCTTCTGTCGGTGCCCAAAAGCACGCAACTGAACCCTCTTGTAGGGCTGTGCAAAACAGCCATTTCTTTTCAGGTTTGGATTTGCCCATTTCAGAGGGACAGGGATTCATTTTGTGTTTTGGATCACCGTTGCGTTTCAATTCGACCAACTCTGATTCAGAGTTTTGATGCTGTTTTGGAGATTTAGATCAGCCGGGGAGAGGCAGGCACAGCTGGGCAGCTGCAGTTTCTCCCACAGCTCCTCCAGCTGTGCTTTCCTTTCCCCAGGTGGGGGGAGACATGGGGGAAGCCTCCATGGCTGCCCTGCCACACCCCAGCCTCCTGGCATTTAAAAATATATATATCTCCCCGCACTCACCAGCTCCAGCAGCAGTGATTGGGACACTTGGAGGCTCATGGCAGAGCCCCCCGCCATACAGCATGGAGCAGTGGGAGGCAGAGGGGATCACCCCTCCCCACCTGGCACCTGCATGGAATGGTGCATCCAATGGCGCAGGTGCAGTGTGGCTTGGCAGGGTGCTGCATGCTGTGTGGGAGCTGGGGCTGCTGAGGTTGACTGGTGCCAGGCCCCAGCTCTCAGACATCATGCAGCACCCTGGTGAGCCGCGCTGCACCCGCACAATGTGACAGCTGCCGTGAGGGGGCCAAGTGG
>NW_005844466.1:0-4215 GCF_000455745.1 Alligator sinensis | reverse complement strand
GGCGGGGCGGGAAAGCCATGGGGGTTTCTCCTGTGGCTCCTCTGACTGCACAGACTCGGGTGCTGGTGCTGGCCCCAGCCGGCAGCATACTGTCATCCCTGATGCAGATCCAGGGGCCTGTGCCACCCAGGAGGGCTGCAGGGCTATGCCAGTCTCCTCCCAGGGGATGCAGGTCCCCAGATCTGCGCGTGGGATGCCAGGCTGGTGTCCCTCCCCCAGAGCACTGGGACTGGAAGGGACCTCAGGGACAGATCGCAGACACTGGTCAGCTACAGATGCCAATATCAGAGCCCTCCTTCCGCCTCTTCCCCCTCCCTCTTCTTAGTTTCTGTTTCCCTATGACCCCAGCTCCAAAACATCCAAAATGTTTTGGATGATTTGGTTTGGTTTCAGAGATGTTTCGGAGACTTTGGTTTCATTTCAGATTCGGTGTTTTGGGAGTCAAAACGGTCTGAAAGGCCTCCAAAGCGAACCGGCTGCCAAAATTTTGCACACCCCTACTCTCTTGGGATATTCAGAGCAGAATACTGTTTTTCGTGATCCTCCCATATTCTGGTGATCGGGCGTAGGAGGTTACATTGCTGCCCATCGTGGTAGTATTTCCCATTTATCTTTGTCTTTCTGACTCTTTCCTCTATTTCCTGCTTTGGAATTTAAGAACGGGCCAATATAATGTAAGCAAATGATTAAATAAGAACATGTACCATCTACTCAGATGTCCTTACAATCAATCAACAAGGGATAGAGTAGATAAAAGGGGTGGGGGTGTAGCTCTCTATGTTGAGGAAAACTATGCATCCGTGCAAGCTGATGCTGGTGACCAGGGTGGACTACTGGAGACCCTCTGGGTTAAAATCCATAGGGAACATGGCACAGAGGACACAACGATGGGAGTCTACTACAGACCTCCCACCCAAAGTCAAGAGCTTGACCAGGAGATCACCCGGGAACTGGCTGAGGCCGCATGCTCCAGGACCATGGTTATCATGGGTGACTTAAATTACCCAGACATCTCATGGGAAGATCACTCAGCAAAGTCTGAGTGGTTGCAAAGCTTCCTATTGTGTGTGGATGACCTCTACCTGACTCAAGAAGTCTATGGGCCAACGAGAGGTAAAACGCTGCTCGACCTGGTACTGACTACTGGGTATGACCTAATTGGTGACCTAGTGATCAATGGGAAGCTGGGTGACAGTGACCACGAGCTGATCACCTTCACCATCTACCATAAAGCTGGCAAGTCAGTCAGCAAAACTGAAGTCCTTGACTTAAGAAACACCAACTTTGCCAAGCTCAGGAGGCTCGTCGGTGAGGCCCTAAGGGACTACAATTCCAGGGGGAAGGGAGTTCAGGAAGAATGGTAGATCCTCAAAGGAAGGATCTTCAATGCACAAGCTAATTCTATGCCATCTCGGAGGAAAGGCAGCAAGAGGGTGCAGCAGCCCACCTGGCTCTCCAGAGATCTAGCAGACCTCCTGAGGCTAAAAAGAAAGGCCTACAAAGGATGGAATTTGCCTCCATGGAGGACTATTCTGCACTGGCTTGGTCCTGCAACTGAACTCCAACTAGCTTCAAGTATCAAGGACAATAAAAAGTCCTTTTTCAGATATGTGGGGAGCCAGAGGAAAAGGAATGAGGGGATCCGAGTGAGGGAGATCCCCTGCCCTCCATCAATACTGACCTCGTGAAGGAACACCTTGAGAGGCTGGTCACCTTTAAGTCAGCTGGCCCTGATAATCTACACACCAGGGTATTCAAGGAGCTGGTGAGCACCTTAGCCCATCCTCTGGCACAGATCTTTGAGAAGTCCTGGTGAAGTGCCCGAAGACAGGAAGAAGGCCAACGTGGTGGCTATCTTCACAAATGGGAGGAAAGTGGATCCAGCAAACTATAGTCTCATCAGCTTGATCTCTATCCTGGGGAAGGTCTTAGAAAAGATTATTAAAGAGACCATCCTTAATGGCCTGGCCAATGGCAACATCCTGAGGGATAGGCAGCATGGGTTTGTTGCGGGTAGGTCTTGCTTGCCCAATCTCATTTTCTTCTACGACCAGGTGACCTAGCACCTGGACAAGGGAGGGGAGATGGATGTCATATATCTTGACTTCAAAAAAGCCTTTGATAAGGTATTCCATAATCACCTCTTGGTGAAACTGGCCAATTGTGGCCTCGGGTCCACCACGATCTGCTGGCTGGGGAATTGGCTCCGTGGTCAGACCCAGAGGGTGATGGTTGACGGAAGTCAATCATCGTGGTGCCCTGTGACCAGTGGGATCCCCCAAGGCTCTGTCCTTGGACCCATATTGATTAACAACTTCATTAATGATGTGGAAATTGGAGTCACCAGCGGACTGGCCATGTTTGCCAATGACACCAAACTTTGGGACAGAGCACCCACACCTGAAGACAGGGGGGCAATCCAGGCTGACCTGGACAGGCTCAGCAAATGGGCAGATGACAACTGATGGTGCTTAAAACCAAAATATGCAAGGTTCTCCACTTTGGGAGGAAAAACCTGCAGGATCCCTATAGGCTTGGCAGTGCTACGCTGACTAGCATTACAAATGATAGGGATTTGGGGGTCAGGATTGACCACAAGATGAACATGAGCCTTCAGTGCGATGCTGTGGCTAGTAAAGCAAGCAAAATGCTGGCTTACATCCATAGATACTTCTCAAACAAATCCCAGGACGTCGTTCTCCCCTTGTCTTCGGCCTTGGTGAGGCCACAGCTGGAGTACTGCGTCCAGTTTTGGGCTACACAATTCAAGAAGTATGTGGAGAAACTTGAGGCAGTGCAGAGGAGAGCCATGTGCATGATCAGAGGGCAGGAAAACAGACCTTACGACGACAGGCTGAGAGCTATGATGCTTTTCAGCCTGGAAAAGCGCAGGCTCAGGGGTGATCTGGTGGCCACCTATAAGTTTATCGGGGTGACCACCAGTATCTGGGGGAAAGTTTGTTCACCAGAGCGCCCCAAGGGATGATGAGGTCAACCAGTTATAAATTACGACAAGACGGTTTCAGGCTGGACATAAGGAAGAATTTCTTTACTGTCCGAGCCCCCGAGGTCTGGAATAGCCTGCCATCAGAGATGGTTCAAGCACCTACATTGAACGCCTTCAAGAGAAAATTGGATGCGTATCTTGCTGTGATCCTATGACCCCAGCTGGCTTCCTGCCCTTCGGGCGCAGGGCTGGACTCGATGATCTTCCAAAGTCCCTTTCAGCCCTAATGCCTGGAATGGATGTCTATGAAAACTATGAATATGAAATCTATGAAACCTATGAAAATCCTGCCAGACTCCCATGCCTACGATCTGTCACAATTGTCTGAGGAGGGAGGTGACACTGACTGGCCCACGAGGACTCCGATCCTCCTTGCTCCCCTCCTCAACAATAGGGACCACACCGGCACTTTTCCTTTCCCCCAGGACCGGAGCCGAACGTTGCGAGTGCTTGGACAGCCCTGCAAGTGGCACTGCCGTGACACCGGCCGATTTCTTCGGGCCCCTCAGAAGCAGCTCCTCCGGGCCCGCCAACTAAAATGCACCTGGTCCATTTGAGTGACTCAGCATCAAGAGCCGGCAGGCCGGTATTCCCATGACGCCCAGCTAGGAGCTAGGGCCCGTTAGGAGACTTGCCTGCACGCTGCTTTAGGAACACAGAGGCAAAACAGTCGTGGGAGCGTTCAGCCTGCCCCCTCCTTTATCACTAAAGGCTCCCACTGCTTGAGGAGGGGTCCTCCACTGCCCTGTGTCTTCCTTGGACTCCCTCCTGTCCTACAACAAGATTCGTTGCCGCCTTCACTTTGCTTTCCATTGCTAGCCGCCACCGTGCAGTTGCCGTGGCCTGTCTTGACGCCTCCCTGCACATGCAGGCCCGGAAGGACATCTCCTTGGTAGCTTCCCCCTGCCGCCACCACCTAGATGCCTCTTTTTGGGACCCGGGATGTCTTTGCTCAGCCAAGGATGTTTTGGGGCCCCTTTCCCCCCCCAGCATGGAATCGTATCCCTCGGCGCCCAAAGGATAACTTCCTTTGGGACCAACCAACCCCTCCCGGACTCCCATCTCACCAATGCACCTCTCTCCTGCAGCTCCTGAGCTCCCTCAAATGAGCCTTTCTCGAGTCGAGCGCTACTCCCCAATCAGTTGTCTTTCCCACCCAATGCCACCCAGCAAATATGAGGGAAGGACGGTCGCTGTCCAAAAGGCAA
>NW_005844465.1:0-5790 GCF_000455745.1 Alligator sinensis | reverse complement strand
AGTCCAGGAAGATGATATCAGCCTCAGCTCCTGCATCCAGACAGTGCGAGACCTGGTCATAGAAGGCTACAAGTTTGGTCAGGCAGGATCTACCTGTGACAAACCTGTGCTGGTTTCTCCTCAGCATCGTTTCCCCTGCTGGGCCTGCACAAATGTGTTCCTTGATTATTTTCTCTAGCATTTTCCCAGGAATAGAGGTAAGACTCACTGGTCTAAAGTTACCCGGTTCATCCCTTCTCCCTTTCTTGAAAATGGGCACCACATTGGCCCCTCTCCAGTCCTCAGGGAACTGGCCGGAGCACCATGAGTGCTCAAACAGCTGTGCCAGTGGCTCAGCTATGACGCTGGCCAATTCTTTCAGCAGCCCTGGGTGGGGGGCATCTGGGCCCGCGGACTTGTCCATCCAGCTCCTCCAGGGGTCCTGTGCTGCTCTGAGCTTTCCTTTTGCCCACTATATACCTAGTATCAGTCTTAGGCACTTAAACATTTACTAGGTAAAATAGAATCTGGGCTACCGTGTGTCCAAGCTAAGACAAAATAAAATGGCACATTCCACTTATTTATAGAAATGGAAAGGTAATTTGACAGTAAATATGGGGAGTTGAGAGCTATCCCTGGTTCTTCCATAAACTCTTTACTATTTATGCAAATCTTCTAGCCTTTTTGTGCTTAATTTCCCAATTAGAGAGAGAATTCCCAACAAGAGAGGAGAATTCTGCTTTATTTCACATGAGCACTATCAGGGTTATCTATTTAACATTTGAAAAGTACTTTGCACTCTTTGACTAGAAGTAGAGTATAGTATCTAAAGGCTATTATTAATTTGCAAAGCACTTTACAGACAGTAACTAATTAATTGTCACAACTGCCCTGTGAAGTATTTCTCTACATTTTACATAGTAGGAAATAGGGTGTGGAATTTAAGTGACTTGCCCAAACTGTAAAAAATAGTCAATGTAAGAGCTTAGAGGCAACTGAAGGGTATCGTATTCCCTTTCCCATGCTTGAAATATTAGAATCAGATAAGTTCTACAGAAATCAAATAAGTATTCCAAGAGAGGCCATTAAAGAGTATGCTAAAGATATGAATTCATATATATCTACACCAATTGGTTGCTATATGGATTTTTAGTAGCAAAATTAATCAATATCTACGGTTGAGACAAAATTCTTTTGGCTCTCATCATATGCCATTAAGGAAAATTTAACAGAACATGTTTCAACTGGTGCTGGCCATTTTAATATCAGTATGATTAATAGATTATTCCTTACAGGATAAATTTGAAAATCTTAAGGGGAAGCCAGGTAGGTATAATTCACAAGGTTCATGGAAGAGGAACTAAACCAAAATTCCTTATTAAGTTAATGTGTGTTAATTACTGTTTATACATTGCTTTGAGGTAGTAAAATGCCGGAAGTATAAAGCAGGGGTTTATGTTGTAGCCGTGTTGTTCTAAGGACATAGGCAGACAAGGTTCCTTGGGTGAATTTGATATCTTTTATTAGACCAACCGGAAGTATAAAGCTGCTTTAATTAATTATGTTATTTAAAAATATACAATGCTCTTACAGTGGAATCACATTAAGCCAATGAGTTAAAACCTAGGTACTTACGAACACCAAACTGACAGAATTTTTCCTTTTTAAAAGTCTCACTGGCCTGATGGGATATTTATAAAGCTACAGTTGAAGTGATGGGGTAGCTTCCAGACCTGGTAGTAGTGGGGGAACTCTACCACAAGGCCCTAGTGACCCCAACAGAAGCTGCTACTGCTGGTGTGTGTGGGGCTTCTTTTTTTTAAGTGCTGTGAGGCTGGGGCCGAGGGGTAGACATGGGGGGGCCTTGGGCTGCAAGCAGGGGATGAGGCCAGGCAGAACAGTCACTGGGGAATTTGAGGGAGCAGGCGGGGAATGTGGCTGGGTTTGGCAGTCATCGGGGCCTGGGGGACCAAGCGGGAGTGGGGCATGTGGGCCCTGTAGGGAGGTGTGGTAGCCCCTACAAGGGGACCCCTGTTGGAGGGGGATGTGGCCCTTGTTGGGGTGGTTGTGGCCGCTGTTGGGGGGTTATATCCCCTGTGGGGAGCAGTCCATGAGCAATGAAGGGGGGCTTCATCCTGCAGGGGGCAGGAGAGACACTTCTCCTGAGCAACCCCCTGCACAGTCCCTCCACAATCCACCCACACATACCCATGCACTCCACAGCCCCCACATCCCTCCACATCTACCTACATCCCTCCACCCCTCTTCCCACCTCCCTGCTGCAAACCCAACATTCCCCCAGCACATACGCTGCATGCCCAGCTGCCAGACAGAATGAGACCTGCTGGCAGGAGCTGTGGCTACAGGGGCAGCTGTCCTCTCATCCTGGTTAGTGAAGGGGTCACAGTAAGCTTTAACTGCTCTATGGTAAGAAAACCAAAGGCAAAAAGCAAAACATATAGGTATTTAGAATTCATTTTATGATGATGATAGAGATACTGGTAGACTTCCAAATTGTTTTAACACCGTAGTATATAAATAAAATATTGCCCAACTGATGACTGTCTCTCTGTCTCTCACTATCTCTCTCTCTATATAGTGGTCTTTTGTTTTAATTGTGGAGGAACATGGATTTTGAGGTATTTTACAGAGTGACTCTGGGACTTTTTTATCAGGGATTTTTCATAGTTTCATAGTTTCTAGGGTCAGAATGGACCTAAACGGATCATCAAGTCCGACCCCCTGCCCTGGGCAAGAATGAGAGCTGGGATCACCATACTCCAGCCACATATCTATCCAACCTCCTCTTGAAGACTCCCAAGGTAGGAAAGAGTACCACCTCCATTGGAAGCCCATTTCAGAGCCTGGCAGCCCTAACTGTAAAGTAATGCTTCCTGATATCAAGCCTGAACCTGCTCTCAATCAATTTGTGGCTATTATTCTTGTTATCCCAGGTGGTGGCTGGGAGAAACAGAGCCTCACCTATTTTCTGCTAGTCCCCCCGGGTGAGTTTATAGATGGCCACCAGATCCCCACTCAGTCTTCTCTTGTTGAGGCTGAATAGATTCAGGCCTTTTAGTCTATCTTCATAGGGCCTGGCCTGCTGCCCCCTGACCATGTGAATGGCCCTTCTTTCAAGGTTAGCCACATCCCTTTTGAAGTGCAGCGCCCAGAACTGGATGCAGTACTCCAACTGCGGCCTAATTAGTGCCACATAGAGGGGAAGGATCACCTCCCTGGACCTGCTTGTGATGACAAGGTGCGGTTAGCCTTAATGACTGCTTCCTCGCATTGGTGGTTCATGTCCATCCTGGAGTCAAGAATGATTCCAAGATCCCTTTCCACCACTGTGTTGTTGAGAAGGGTGTTCCCCAGCCTATAGGTATGTTGCAGGTTCCTTCTCCCTAGATGCAGCACCTTGCACTTGTCTGCATTGAATTCCATTCTATTCTCATCCACCCACCTCTGTAATCTGTCTAGATCTAGTTGGATTCTGTCCATCCCCTCCAGTATGATCACTTCTCCCCACATCTTTGTGTCATCAGCAAATTTGGACAGTGTGCTTTCCATGCCCACCTCCAAGTCGCTGATAAAGACGTTGAATAGCACAGGCCCGAGGACCAAGCCCTGGGGAACTCCACTGCCCACATCCCACCAGGTCAAAAATGACTTGTCCACCACCACTGTCTGGGTGTGACCATCGAGCCAATTTGCCACCCATCTGACTATGTAGGCATGAATGCCATAGGTGTCTAGTTTTTTTTTTATGAGAATGGTGTGAGAAACAGTGCCAACGGCCTTTAAGTCCAGGTAAACAACATCCACTTCAACACCCACATCCAAGGACTTTGTGACCTGTTTGTAAAAGGAAACAAGGTTAGTCAGGCAGGATCTGCCCACAATGAACCCGTGTTGGTTGCCCTTGAGCATTACCTCCCTTGCTGGGCCTCCTCAGATGTGTTCCTTGATAATTTTCTCAAAAGTCTTCCTAAGGACCAAAGTAAGACTAACTGGACAGTGTTACCTTATAGTTACCTGGGTCCTCCTTTCTCCCCTTCTTGTAAATGGGGACCACATAGGCTTTTTGCCAGTCCTCTGGGGCCTGGCCAGAGCACCATGAGCACTCATACAGCTGTGCCAGGGGCTCTGCTATGACCTCTGCCAATTCCCTCAGTACCCTCGGATGAAGAGCATCTGGACCTGCTGATTTATACATGTCCAGCCCCTCCAAGAGTTCCCTAACTAGGTTATCCCTGTCCATAATCCTAGTGGGGGAGTTGTCCTGGTCCCTGCTCAGAAATACGGAGGCAAAGAACTTGTTAAAGAAATCAGCTTTTTCCTTTGCTGCAATCACCAGATTGCAAGTCTGTCCTATAGGGGCCCCACATTACCAAAAATCTTCTGCTTACTCCCTATGTATTTGAAAAAGGAGTTTTTGTTATCCTTAATTCTGGTTGCCAGCCCTGGTTCCATCTCTGCCTTGGCTTTCCCAACCGTCTCCCTACAATCACAAGCAACGGTGGTGTAATCCTCCTTGGTGATTTCCCCTTGCTTCCACTGATTGTATGCCACCTTTTTTTCCCCTCAGGCCCTCCTGGATGCCTTTACTGAGCCAAGGGGGCTTTTTAGCACTCTTACCCAACTTTGGTTTGCGTTGGAACTGATTCCCTCTGAGCACAGAGGATCATCTCCTTAAGGAACAACCACTCATCCTGGATTCCCATCTCATTGAAGCTCTGAGTACCCAATGTCTCTCTTACTAAACTCCTTAGCTCATTGAAGTCGGCCCTCCTGAAGTCAAGGACTTTTGCCTTACTGCTTGCTTTCACCACTGTGCCGGATAGTAAATTTCAGCTGACTATGGTCACTAACGTGTAGGTAGTCGAGCACCTACTATGACAGGCTGACCAGTCTGCCAGGTTTGACCCTACGATGACAGGCTGATCAGAGGTCAGGGAAGCAGACCCTACGATGACAGGCTGAGAGCCCTGGGGCTCTTTAGCCTGAAAAAGCGCAGGCTCAGCGGTGATCTGATCACCTATAAGTTTATCAGGGGTGACCACCAGTATCTGGAGGAGTGTTTGTTCACCAGAGCGCCACAAGGGATGACGACTAGGTCGAATGGTCATAAACTACTACAAGTCCGTTTCAGGCTGGACATAAGGAAGAATTTCTTTACGGTCCGAGCCCCAAGGTCTGGAACAGCCTGCCACCGGAAGTGGTTCAAGCGCCTACATTGAACCCCTTCAAGAGCAAACTGGATGCTTATCTTGCTGGGATCCTATGACCCCAGCTGACTTCCTGCCCTTTGGGCAGGGGGCTAGACTCGATGATCTTCAGAGGTCCCTTCCAGCCCTAATGTCTATGAAATCTAAGAAATCTATGAAACCTGCAAAACCCTCACCAGGTCATCATCGCCTGTGGCAAGGACCAAGTGCAGCAAGGCATTTCCTTTGATGGGATTATGTACCTCCTGGGTTAGGTGGAGGTCCTGTATGCAGGCTAAAAACCTATGTGAGCATTCAGACCTGGCTGTGTTGCCCTGTGGGGTCAGGCCAACTCTCAGGATCTCAATATTATGGTGTTAGACAGGAGGGCATAACACAATTGCACATATACAAACACATAAATCAATTAGGTGCATATACACGCAAACTACCAGCTCAGGCACATACACATCCAAACCAGCCTAGGCACATGCATACCTATTACCAATTCAAGCACATACACTATACACCCTGAAAATTAGACACAAATCACTAATTTGTATATCATGCACACAATGCCATACACACACACACACACACACAC
>NW_005844464.1:540-5794 GCF_000455745.1 Alligator sinensis | reverse complement strand
ATCTGACAAAGTAGGCTGTAGCCTACAAAAGTTTCTGCCTTTCTGAACAAGTTAGTCTTTAAGGTGCCACCATGTCCTGCCTTCTGCCATACCCAAATAGATTACTATAATTCATTGCTTTGCTTAATAGTCTTTAAATCTACTTTTTAATGGCTTCCTTTCCTTATTAGATAAATTCACAATCCATAAAAATCCCTGCTAGATCCTTTTTATTTCATAACCTTTTTTTTTTCTCATGAACAGGTGACAAATTATGGTTTTCTTCCAGGTCCCCTTCTGGCCATTATGTTAACTGTCACTTTTCCCTGCATGTTATGACAAACGATGCTTAGGAGAAACAGATGAAGTGTGTAGTGAGCTGCACAGAAAATATGACTCCAAATCCTTTTTTTTAAAGAAATACTGTTATTCTTGAAGCTATACCAAGGCAGGGCATTCAGCCAATATGTTTACAACTAGTTTCCAGGCCATTAAAGAAGGCATCTAATTTTCATTATTAGTGCATTCCCTCTTTCTTGTATTGATTTCAGCAATGTCCTTGATGAATAGTGAACTTTTTAGAGATAGGAATACATGTTCCCTTCTTGAAAGTTTGGGTTACTTAGAAGTATAACTTTTTTCCTAGAAGAGTGTAACGAATGTTTGTATTTGGGATGGTTTCCTTTGGATTTAACTTTAATTTTAACTTTTGTGCTTTGACAGGATGATGCTTTATTTTGCAACTGGGTCAGTATTGTTTTTGTAGTCCCAGGGAAAGTGTGTCCACCCAGGAAAATGAGAAACTAAACTCAAAATGTACTTCCATTCCAACTCTGTGTGGCTCCCAAGCTGCTGATAGCAGAGCCTCAGATCTGTTTTTCATTGTCATGTTGTCTTCAACACCTCTGAAAATCAGACCCATGGTGCCCCCGCATTTGAGAGAAAGGATCAACTTATAGAAGCTCCACTGCCCCCAGCATGTAGTGCACATTCCAACATTGGACTTTAAAGTAAGAGCAGAAGGACTTTAATGGATGGCACCTGTATGTCACAGAAACAGACTGAGAAGTCCCTTAATTGTGTACATATGCAACTCTAAAGTGTTCTAGTTCCGCACCTAACATTTTTACTTAGAGCCGTCACCCCTATGTTACTTGATCTGGATGCAGTAACCTCCTCCACCGGGTTCTGCACAATCAAGCTGATGGAGACACCCAACACATTTCTGCACTGCCTTGAAAAAATACTGAATAAGTCATTATGCAATATGGTTTTGTGCTGTGATACAAGGAACTTTGGGACTTGGCTAATGCGTGAAGCCTATTTCTTATAAGTTCAGAGCATCTAGCTACCCATTTACAGGAGATCCTTCATTGCTGTGTGCTTTTTGAGGCCTTACAATTTCAAGACTCCTAATCACTTTAAGGTTTATTAGCCTTTTAGGTGGCTTTAATATAAGATCCTGCTGGCATCTAAAGCTACAGCACAGAGTTGCCTCAGACTAGCTCTTTGATCTCTAAGAGCACTTCCATTTTTGCCCCAAACAGATTACACCATCTAGGTACCACAAATGGAGAGAGGGTGCTTTTGAAAATAGTGCTTCAACTGACTTGGGGACCTAAGTTATGTAGGTGTTTTGGATATTTTAACATATGTAATTTGATACTATTCCAAACTAATATGAGTGTGATCAGGTTTGTCATCTACCTAAAGGGCAAGTCTTGTTCCCATTGGAGAAATTTAAATTGCTAGTAGATCAGATGTAGCAGTTAGAAATGACAACCTGCTGGCATAGGCAACACATAGAGGGAGCACGGGGCGGGGGAGGCACATGTGCCCCCCTCAACAGCAAGCACTCTGCCTTCTAGGAGGGCATGGAGAGTGCTAGTGCCCCCCCCTCCTAAAATTGCCCCCCCCTCTAAAAATTGGCTGCTGTGCCACATGTGGAAGTACTGCCCCCCCACCCCCTGTCACCAGCTGGCCGCTGGGAGACCCTCCCCGGTCATGCCCCTCTGGTGCCCCCCCAGACTTGGGAGGCACCAGTCACCCATGCTTGTCAGTTAGTCATACTGCCAGGTGAGCAATACTGGAATGGGAGATAGGAAAATAGTGGACAGAACATTGGGCTGGACCCAGGTGACCTAGCTTGGTGACCAATGGGTTGGTTTCTCTCAGGCACATCACTTAATCTCCCTGAATCTCCAGATCTCTCACATGGAGGTAATGCTTCTTTGTAAAGTACTTAATTTGTAAAGCTGCAACAAGCCCTAGTGATGCAGACACCCAGAGTTGCTAAAATATGTATTGAAAAGCTTTAAATGTTTGAACGAAGGACAAGGAAACGTATTTTAAATCTTTTGCTAATTCTGTAGCTCCCAAGGGTGCAAATGGGACTGAACATTTCAACATGGAATGGGATTCATTGGTGTTTAGGAGTTTGAAAGCAAGTGAATAATGTTTCAATGTGTGTGGGAGGGTGTGGTTAGGTAAAGGAAATCCAGCTGCTCTTTCACAGCAGGTGTTTTTTCTCCTGTGCTTACTACAAACTGCTCCTGTAACTGTCAGTATTTCATGCAGTTCTTCCTCATGAAAGAGCAAGTCAATGAGCATGTTTGGGTTGAACTGGGTTGTCACACATTCACCAACCACATCCCAGCCTCTCCGCACAAATCTTAGCTCTTCATAGTATAGTACACAGTGGCATGCAATTCCAGCATGGTGCAAACCATTAGAATCCTGGGTATGTTCATCTGCCCAATAAAACTGGAAACATCAGTCTTAATTAAAAAAAAAGAGCTGAACATATGAGTCAGCACATCTCTCCTTAAAATGCCATGGTTGGACCTTAGCATTTTCTGGATACAAAATTAAGCAGAGTATGTGCAGGTAAGAGAAGTCAAGTTATGTACACACGTTCTTTTGTTTATTAAAAGAATCCAAAATTATTGTAAACTAGGCTGACTTCTATTGAAAAACCAAGTTAAAGATCTAGGAAAAAAAGACAGGTCAATCTTCAAGGAAGAAAAGGAAACAGCCAAATCAGACAAATACACAGGCATCCTTTCACATATAAAATTACTTTGGGACTTGTATCAATGTTTACCCATTTAATTTCAACCCTTCAATTACTGTCCCCCTTCAATGTCTCTTCCTCTACCAAAAACATCCTTACCACAATATAAAAAATTGGCCCTGCTATGCCCTACACATCCTCTGGAAGGGGGAAAAAAAAATCAGATTTTTATATTTGGTAGTGTATTATGGTTTTGTGTTATCTTTTTTTAAATTGCATTTCTGTTAACAGTGCTAGACCAATGCATCATTAGGAAGATATGCAGGCCAGATAGTGGGTGATCAGATAATCAGGACAAGGCAGAAAAATAGTGATATCTGGTGTGTTACTGCTTGAAAATATACAGTTCTTGTACAAATAATAGTGATGGAAACAACATTGTATCTATTAGTGTTTTCCTTTCTGGATTCTTTGGGTGGTTGTTTTTTTTTAATAGTATGTGAATACCATCTCCATTACTGTTTTGCTACTTCAGGCTGCATCTTAAGGCTGCATAATAAACCACTTCTGCTTGAAATTAGCTGAATCTGTTCATAACAGATTACCATCAATAGCTTTATAGAGGTGATTATCAGTTCCAATTGTCTGCCAAGCAGCATTAGGTTTAATGTTTCCATCCGCCTAGTCATTAAGCACATGTCAAACTCAAAGCAACTGGTAATTTCTGCAATTAAGGCCACCATTATTGTTTCCTTTGCTTAAATTGGGAGTCCAAATTACGTAGTTAAATGTAACCACCAGTTGCTCCCCACACACTTAGGGCCTGTGCTGCAGAAGAGTTTTAACCTTATGAGACTATACAATTAATACAGTGACTGTAGATTTAGTTTGCTACTGACAGTTTGATCCTTAAAGGATAATTCTTGCATGCATATAAGGAAAATCTTGCAACAGGGTCAAGGGAAGTGACCTAGGATCTGAAGAATAAATAAATAAGAGCTTGAAACTACTGGCTGAAGCTGCTTGAACACTCCAAAAATGTGGAATGGAGGACAAATTGGCTTAAATAAACTCAAAGAAAAACAAAATTTATTTTTCCTGATATATTTTCTTGGATTGAATCTACACTGATTTTCTGTAGGAGTTAGGAAGAACTAACACAAATATGTAGTGAATAATAAGCAAAATTAAAAAAAAATCATAAATTGCTTTTAGAAAATTTGTCAACAGAAATATAATTTAAAATATGTGTATTGTTTGCTCAGCTTTCAAAGGGCCTTAGGCAAAGTCAATTGTGATAGGGTTTTTTTCCTCAGTCTTGTCCTTCGTGGATTTTTTCTGTCATCATCTAGGACATTTATCATTGGCTCTGCTTCTCTAGTTTGCCTTGCTTATACAAGATGCACGGGCTGGCCTGACATAGCATCAGCAGTCCTGAGACTTCCATTTCATGGTGGGTGCATAGGTGTGTGGGTGCAGTCTCAGGGTATGGACACATATAACACTTAAGAGTGCTTTACCTGCAGTTTAAACGTGAAGCAAACAGACAAACAATCCTGTTAAACCAGAGCTGTCCAACCATTCTGGCCCAGCAGCCAATTGAGTGGTGTAGGGTTGGTCCATGGGCTGGATCCAGCACAGGGTCAGTACGTGGATCCATCTGACACAGGGCTGGGCAGTTATTTCAGGTGGAGGGCTGCTTAGTGCCGCTTAACAAGTTTTGGCAAGCTGTTAAGGGCTGCATGGGTAGTCCTGCCCCTTGACAGTTGCTCCACCCCCTTGTTGCCGTCTTGGGACCGAAAGTCCCACCTCCTAACCCCTGATTTTGCCACTGGAAGTCCCTCCCCTTGCCCCCCTGGAAATACTCCTTTTGGGAGGGAGGGTTGCCATCTTAAAACCAGAAAAAAACCAAATCATACACTAAAAGTCAGATACCTACTATAACACATTTTAATTTATTATGAAAAATATTTTTGTCATGATTTGTGTTTGTGTAGTGTATATACAGGCAATTGCATAATAACTCAAAAATAAATTCTTAGTTTTGTATAATGTGGGGTGCGTGTGTGGTGGGGTGTGGGTGTGTGTGGTGAGGTGTGGGTATGGTGGGCATGTGGGGGTGTGAGTGGGTGTATGGTGTGTATGTGTAGCGTGTGTGCATGGTTGTGTATGGTTGGTGTGTATGGTGGGGTGTGTGGGTGGGGTGTGTGGTAGGGTATGGGGGGTTGTTAGGGGGTGTGGCTATGTGTGGGGGGCATAGGG
>NW_005844464.1:0-530 GCF_000455745.1 Alligator sinensis | reverse complement strand
TGGGGGGTTGTGGGGGCAGGGTGCAGGTGTGTAGGCTTTGTGGGGCATGAGGGAAGGATGGGGGGGTTGTGGGGACCCCCTGCACTCCCTCCATGGTGCAGCAGCAGCAAGCGGAGCGTCCAGTGGGGTGCAGCTCCAGCCAGCTCTGCACACTACAGCAAGGAATGCAGCCTCCACCAGGCTGTCTGTATCACCAGCGCTCCCTGCCACTCATGCACAGCCCCTGCACTCGCCAGGCAGGGAAGGGAAGCCCTAGGCACTTTCCCTTGGGTGGCGGGGAAAGCATCCAGCTCTAGCACTGGGGCTTCTCTTCTTTGCTGCACAGCCCCAGTGGGGAAGGCAGCTGGCTCCAGCACATGAAGCTTCCCTCCTGTTCTGTGCAAGTGTGGGGACTGCGTGTGAGTGGCAGGGAGCACTGGTGATACAGACAGCCCAATGGAGGCTGCGCCCCTCACTGTGATGTGCAGCACTGGCCAGAGCTGTGCCCCGCTGTGCACCTGTGCCCTGAGCACCCTGCCTGCTGCTGCCGC
>NW_005844463.1:0-5797 GCF_000455745.1 Alligator sinensis | reverse complement strand
GGTCCCTTCCGACCGTAACATCTATGAATCCCAACAGGACCTCAAGAGGTGATTTGTGTATCACCCCTACGCCACCCTGTGCAGCACCTCCAAGAGTTACTCTGGACAACATGTGTTACATCTTTCTTCATTGTGTGTCACCCCTAGGACTCTGTGTGCATCATGCACAAGGATTTGGTTTGTGTCATTCCCTAAGCCATACTCTACATCACCTCTATGACTTAAAAGTGCATCAGTGCCACAACTTGAGTTTATGAAACCCTCAGGCCATGACTTTATCTCCCCTGGTGGTCCTACTTCAGTTCATTCATAAGACACTGAGGATGTCACCCTAATATGGGGGCAAATCCAGACCCAGGTTCAAGGCAGTAGCCTGACTTTACCACCCCCACTTTAATGACATTACCTCCCCCCAGCACCAAGAAGTAACCAACAATTCCTTCTCTTCATGCCCTCTCTCCCCAAACCCTGTTCATTCATCCTCCCTCCTATCTTCTATTAGCAACACACACTTGCATGTAATTGGCTTTTGGAAACAGTTGGAGCATCTTCTAAGATTACATTTCTCACAAATAATTGGGAACAAAATCTCAAACAAAAGAAGATTGTGTCAATGTGCGTACACTTTTATTTTCCATGATCCTGCTAAGGATCATACTGACACTGTCACAGTTTTGGTGTAGGCAAAACTGCCTACACCAAAACAGAGCAGCGTCAGCAGCCTCTATTTGGCATGACAGAGATTGGGGAAGGGACAGGCAATACAGAATCAAACAGGACAGTGAGAAGAAAGCAGAGCAGCAAATCAGGAAGGGACCACAGGACGAGCAAACTGGGAAGGGGATCAGAGTGGCACATAGGGATCATTAGGAGCAAATGTATGGCATGCCTGCCAAAAAGATTGGCCCGTACTGGTGTAGGGCATGTCTGTTTGTTACTGCATATTTTCTTGCGCAACTCCACTCACATGATCATACGCACACTAGGAAACTTTTTGTGTTTACTCATCTGAATCTAGAAGAGTATAATCCTAACACCTCAAGTGTTATATTCCTTCTGATTCTGAGACCCCAAGTCTGTGCTGATTTTTTCTTTGACCATATTTGTTCCACCAGGGGAATATATGAAAACCATACAGTTGCATAAATCAGGGCAAACATTGAGCAAAGAAGAGCATTTGTAATATGATCCAAACACTTGCTTGAGGTACAGAAAAATTGGTAGAATTATTCAACCATATAAGTTCTTGCCCGTAACTTCTCCTGAAATGGCCCCAAATCTGATACCCCAGTCCTACTCTGCACTTGGATGAAGCCCACTAAACTATAAATGACCTGTATAACCATATTGGGTGTTCAGCCCTTAGGAAGCCATCATTTGAAAGATAAGAAGTTTTCCTGTTTAACCAAAGTGAAGGTGGAGCTCTCATACAATACCCCAGACATACATAGCAGCTAGTGCTTGGAGAATCACGTTACCATTTTTTTTTGTTAGTCAATCACTAAATATGAATAAACCAAATAATAAATGTTCCTGTCATGCCAAAAGAAGTTTAAAATATTTACTTAGAAAAACATCAGTTGTCACATAAAAAAACAGGTTCTGTATCTCTTTTCTTGATTGTCCCATGAAAGTGCCTTGGAGTAGACAAAGTATCAAAGGATTAAAGGGTCAGGGGAAAGACCATACAGCAATCACTGAAAAGTATCACAAAGAAAAGTATTTCTTTTCCTCCCAGTGACTCTCCGCAGGGCCGCTTTCACTTCCTGGTTTCTCAGTGTGTAGATTAGAGGGTTTAACATGGGTGTCACGATCCCATAAAACACAGTTATTATCTTGTCCTGCTCTTGCGATGACTTGGACTGGGGTTTGAGGTACATGAACATGGCTGTTCCATAGAATATGGTCACCACAGTCAGGTGGGAGCCACAGGTGGAGAAAGCCTTGGACCTGCCATCCAATGAGTGAATCTTTAAGATGGTGATGATGATGCGCATGTAAGAGAACAGGATGAAGAAGAAAGGAGCAAAGAGGGTAAGTGATGCACTGGCAAACATGAAGATTTGGTTCTTGGAGGTGTCTGAGCAAACCAACTTCATTACAGCAAGGACTTCACACGTGAAATGGTCAAGCTCATTCTTTCCACAGAATTGCGATGGCATCACAAAAAAAGGGACAACTGTCAGCAGGATTGTGACTATCCAGGACGCCAGTGCCAGGTGGATGCAACGTGTCTTGCTCATTATAACTGTATAGCGCAGTGGGTTGGAGATGGCAACATAGCGGTCATAAGCCATGACTGCCAGCAGGAAGCACTCTGTGGATCCTAAAAAGAGTGAGATTAGCATCTGACAGAAACACCTGGCGAAGGAAATGGTTGGTCTCTCAACTGAGAAATTTACCAGTGCTTGTGGGATGATGCTTGATGAATAGCAGATGTCCAGAAGGGACAAATTGTTGAGGAAGAAGTACATGGGGGTGTGAAGGTGAGGATCACATATGGTGAGAAGGATGATGAGGCCATTTCCCAGCAGGGTTACCAAGTAGACCAAAAAGAAGAATCCAGTTAATATTATCCTTGTTATGAGCTGATTGGAAAATCCAGTGAATATGAATTCAGCCACCATGGTTTGATTCTCCTCTCCCATGTCTTGCTTCAAGCATTCAAGTAGCAAAACAATGGAAAAATAGAGACTCAATATCCTGCAAGTAAGGTATTAACACTTTGGATAGGATGAATAACAGTCATTGATTCATATATGAAGACATACCTGGGAGAGAAGCAAACAGACAGAGGATTGAGGACAGAAGTAAATTGGTAGATATGGAAATAAAAATCTGTATGACTGCAATACATCTAAAATGCCAGTTATGCACTATTTTGCTGCTAATCAAATAAACCAATATTCTAAAAAAATATTTCCTGCAGCCTAAAATTACTCTCAAGACAATAATGATTGAGCTGAAGATTGAAGGAAAAGCAAGAAAGGAAGACAAGCTTGAAGTTCATAGTGTAGTTTTGAAAGACATAAATAATAGGGCCTAAACAGAAGCAGATGCCAGTGAACAGGTCAACAAAAAATGAAAGATCAATACAGAGGAGTGGAACTGAAGCTGATACAAGAAAGAAATCTTTCATGAACTTCAAATAAAGAAGAGACACATTGGGCAGCATGGACCAGCATGGGAACCAAATCTTCAGAAATGGATGGACTGATGAAAGGAGGCATGGACAGATACAGATCTATGTGGAAATATAAACAATTTTGAGTAGAAAAATTACTATAATTTTACCAAAAGCTAGAGCATGGCAGCACTTTAGAGACTAGCTGGTTAAGAGACCCATGATTTTTTGTAAGCAACAATTTGTTTTGTCCAAAGCTGTAAATCCTTCCATAGTATCTGATGAAGTAGGTTGTTATCTACAAAAGCTCATGGCAGTTAGTCTATAAGGTGCTACCCTGCCTTACCTTCTGTCTGACTTCAGAATAACATAATTTATCACCTCTGTATTATTATTTCAGTTAGTCAGTCTTTTAGTTAATTTTTTTGTTGGGGTTTTTGGGGGTTTTTTGGTAACAGCCTATTATTTGCTAATCAGCAAAGCCATATTTCTAAATCTTACAGTTCTATAAATATTCTCAATCCACGCATAAACTGCCTTTTGATTAAGGACATTTATTTTATTTTTTGCATACTTATCCATTTTTCACTAAATCACTATTAGTGCATAATCCAAAAGAGCAAATCCAGCCCATTCAAATGCATCTTTTTGGTTCACCTGAAAGCAAGAAAAATTGCCTTGGGTCTTTCCAGCATGTATAGTGCCTAGGGATCACCTTAAGTAAATAGTCCGGACTCCAACTGCTATAACTTTGCCATTGGCATTACTGAAAGTCTAAATTCGTCTGAGGCCTAACATATCTACTATAACCTCATTTTTTGTATTGGTTTATTTATGTTTCAGTTAGCCCAAGCCATTAATATACATGCTCTAATAAGACTAATGAAACATGACAGTCACAAGTACAATCTAAGTATGCTAGAGCAATATCTTGACAGAATAGCTACAAGGAAATTCTACAGCACCAGCACCAGCTTGTCACTGAGTGACAGCTCCATTAAACAGCATTTGTAAGGGGTTGATTGTGGAATAATAATTTCTGTACTGCAGTTGTTACATGGCCATAGCTCCAGAGGTGTTAGTATGAGTCTACCCATAGCCTTGTCTTCGGGACAGTTAACTCAACAGTAAGATGATCTGTAACGTCTCTTCTAGCCCCTAACAACTATGAAATTATGAAAGGGAACCTGACCATTTGGGCTACGATGTCAAAGGCAACTGGATAGGATGCTAAACACACCAATTCCCTCAGTATCTTAACCATACTTGCCACATTGGTTCTGAAGGGCAGGAGGACCCTTTGACCCTGTATTGCAGCATTTTTCTGTGTTCCCATAACCAACCGCACAGCGCAAAAATGAAGCTGACCTACTTGTGAAATGAATTTTCCACTGGATTGAATAATGTGACCTATGTGTTTTGTTGAAGCATTTTTTCGTTTTATCCCATCCATCCATCCATCCATCCATCCATCTGTCTTTGAGAGAGACAGATCAAAAGACATCCAACTATCTTAATACTGAGGTTTCATTTTACTGAAATGTACAATTGTAACATGCAGGCATGAGTTAAATATATACTCACTTTCTATCCTTCCCTATAAAGTAAGCAAAGTAATAAGAATATCACATTCTTCCCAACAGGCAGGGATTATCCAGTCTCATAATCAGAAGCTCACAATCTTGTGAAAGAATCCAGTATAACTCTTTAAATAAAAATTCAATTCCTTAAAAAACTACAACAGGTGTAATTATGAAATTTAGCTTTCCAGATTGTTTTAACCAAGGTATGAGAAAGTCTTGATGCTCACACTATAAAAACAAGAAACTTAAGTAATGAATTATTTCCTTTTTTTTGTAGTGTCCACACTTTTTTCTAGCAAATTCTATAAGGAAACAGTCCAAAGTACATGTAACAAGAAACAATGAAGGAATGAAAGTACACCCATAAGAAAGCAAGCAGGAAAAAAAGATTAAAACTTGTTTCAAGACCGAGAGCAGTGATTTCAGATCAATGGTCTCAGTCTAATTCTTGTTTCCTTACAAATGTGTAGTTTCCTTCCCTGAACAAACAGATTTCTTTTATGATCTGGAGACTTATTACACAGATCCATCTCCTTTAATTAAAATCAAGGAAAACTCTGTTTATTAAATAGCTGGTTGCAACTCCACTGGGAATTCTGACCTGGTTTGTTGACTCGAATCAGCACGGATGACTATCCTTTCACATTCATCCCAGTGTAAATTGGGAGTCATACAGTTGGATTGCTTTCTTCTTTGACCACAGTGTAAATTAAGTGTAGCTCCACTGGAATCCATGCACCGAATTCTTCGTTGGCGCTTCTTGGACTAAATCAGAAGTAACTGCCTGTGGGTTGCCAATGTTCCCCCTCACTCAGATGGAGTCTGAGCCTGCAATGCCACTGTTCTTTTTTTTCCAGAAAGAGTAAATCTGATCAGTAGATCCAACCAAACAAGAAAAGGAATTTTGAAGGGGATTTAAAGGGAAATTTTCAAAACTGGACATTTTAGCTCGTCTCTGATCCATATGGGAAAGACAAAAATTCAGTGTCTTCTTGTGCCAGATGGAAATGAGAAATAAACATTTAAATTTAGTATTAACTTAAACATAGGGAGAGTGGAGAGGGACCACAACAAACATCAGGTGAAGGCA
>NW_005844462.1:3792-5808 GCF_000455745.1 Alligator sinensis | reverse complement strand
TTATTTTATTTTTATTTTTTTTTTATTTTTTATTTATTTTCTTATTTTATTTTTTATCTGTGGTGCTGGGCTCTGAGGTTTATGTGGGTTTTTTTTTTCCTCTCTTTGCCTGAGGCTCTGCCTTGGAGTGGGAGTTGAAGCGGTTGCCAATACTTTCAAAGTCAGACTTGGACTCACTCCAAGACCCCACTGCTCTGTGGAACTCTAACTATCCCCTAAATGCCATTAGCCTCAGTGAAACCCTAACCTAGACCCCAGTACACTGGTAGAGCTGTTCCCTAACCCTTCCCCCCTGCCTAACCCTAACCCGGACCCTTGCACCCTTGTGAACCTGGTCCCTAACCCTAAAGTCCACGACAGAAGAAGAGCGCACATGTCAGTGGAACTCTCCCTCTCGCTGCCTCTGTGTGTGGTGGACCGTGTCCCAGAAAAACAAAGACACACATCTTATGGGGGAAATAATTTGGCATCAAAGTCACCACATAACCAAAGAAAACCCAAAACACAGAACTTGTTTTTTAAATAAAGGCCATGCTGTTTGAAAGACAAACACAACCACACAGGATTTCAGCTGACCATTTGTTTCGGGCTGCAGAGGCACCGGGGCAAGGGCAGTAGTGTATTTTTTTTATTATTTTTTATTTTATTTTTATTTTTTTTTTAATTTTATTTTATTTTTATTTTTTTTTTATTTTTTTTTATTTGTGGTGCTGGGCTCTGAGGTTTGTGTGGCTTTTTTTTTTTTTCCTCTCTTTGGGTGAGGCTCTGCCTTGGAGTGGGAGTTGAAGCAGTTGCAAATAGTTTCAAAGTCAGACTTGGACTCACTCCAAGACCCCACTGCTCTGTGGAACTCTAACTATCCCCTAAATGCCATTAGCCTCAGTGAAACCCTAACCTAGACCCCAGTACACTGGTAGAGCTGTTCCCTAACCCTTCCCCCCTGCCTAACCCTAACCCGGACCCTTGCACCCTTGTGAACCTGGTCCCTAACCCTAAAGTCCACGACAGAAGAAGAGCGCACATGTCAGTGGAACTCTCCCTCTCGCTGCCTCTGTGTGTCGTGACTCTCTGTGTGGTGTACCGTGTCCCAGAAAAACAAAGACACACATCTTATGGGGGAAATAATTTGGCATCAAAGTCACCACATAACCAAAGAAAACCCAAAACACAGAACTTGTCTTTCAAACAGCATGGCCTTTATTTAAAAAACAAACACAACAACACAGGATTTCAGCTGACCATTTGTTTCTGCTTTGCTTTATTACATGCAATTTGGGGAGTAAAAAAAGGCATAACAATGTACAAAGACATGCAACACATTTTACACAACAAAATGAAAAACAGGCCTGACATTATACAACACTCCATAACAATTTTTGCTCTTGTTTGCAGGTGACAGGTGGCAAACGCTTGTTGCAGCAGAATGACAGACAAAATGTTATTACACAGGCACTAAAATAAATCTCTCTCAAGATTAAAGGAAGCACAAAAAGAGCCCCACACCAAAAGTGGAATGTTAACAACATGCAACACACAAACAAACAAGCACCGACACACACAAAATCTCACAACACCAACACCCACAGCCAAAGCACACCAAACCCAACTGCGCAAAAGAGACTTGCCCCGAAAACCACTCTATTGCCAACCACTTTTCTACAAAACACCCCCTACATCAGCCTCCGTAGCCCACCTTCACTGCACACCACCTGCACAACCACAAAACTCAAACCTTGCCACAGCTAAGCAGAAGCCAACAGAAAAACAGAAACTGCCACAAGCCAAAGCCGCCAAAGCAACCTCGCAGGCAACCGCAAAAGCTACAGAATAACCGGCCAAGAAAACACCACCGCCACTATAACCAACCACAGACCAGCCACTAGCACACACGCAAACCCAACGCACAGCATCTACACACAACACAGCAAAAGACAACCCCCGCACCGACACAAAAACACCCACATGCAGGTCCCCTCCACCACACACGCCAGTAGTCTCCAAAAACTTTATTGCACA
>NW_005844462.1:1574-3490 GCF_000455745.1 Alligator sinensis | reverse complement strand
CTGCTGCACTACCACAAGCAAAACACAAACATCACCCCAGGCCACACCCCCTCTGCAGCACCCTCAACACCCACCCCACCTCAAACCACACACACAGCCTCGACACACAACACACACAAGACATCACCGCAAAACACAAACACCGCACCCACACCAAAACACCCACATTCACGTCCCCTCCACCACACACACAGCACCCTCAACACCCACCCCACCTCAAACCACACACACAGCCTCGACACACAACACACACAAGACATCACCGCAAAACACAAACACCGCACCCACACCAAAACACCCACATTCACGTCCCCTCCACCACACACACAAGTAGCCTCCAAAAATTTTATTGCACGCCAAACTGTCGCAGCAAGACATCTGCTCCTCTTCCAGCAGCCACCTGCAAAACAAATCCACCAGTCAGCAACCCAAAATGTCTCCCGTCCCAAAAAGCCCCCTCAACACCCACCCCACCGCAATCATATTTCAAACATTACACCAAAGACACCAATCACCGCAGCACCACCATCTCCAGCAACTCACCGTGCCCCACAGCCATACACCTACACTGCATCCACAGCCAAACAGCCTACACTACAAGCGCATACCACAGGGACACCCCAAAACCCTACCAAACCACCCCCCCTCATACCTACTCTACCCACATCCCCCACCTATCCCCACTCTCCATCTCCAAACCCCAGCCATGCCCACCACAACCATCACACTCACCATTGCCCTGGCATCCACACAAGGCGCTGCCTCAGCTACTCCAACGCCCAACTGACAAACCGCCAGCCACATGTGGCACTCTGCCCCCAGCCCCAACAACCAGCACACAGCAACTCATCTCCACCTCCTACAAAACCACGCCGCTCAGAAAACACCCGCACCGCACCCTCCAACCACACCCACACCACATCACATCCGTCACACAAACAATACCTGGAACCCTCACCCAACCACCTGCCCCTCACACTGCACCCACCAACCTAACCTCCCTTTCTCTACGCCCCCCCTTGCACAAAGCACGACAAGCAACCCACCCAACACCGCATTCCAACACCAGCACCACACCACACACTTTGCCAACTCTCACAACAAGCCACACAGATCAAAACACTCCCACCTCACAATGCACACTCCAGTCACAATACAGATACCTGACACAGCCACTCTCTAACATCCAACTGCATACGCACCACTCACCCCCCCCCCACAGCCCCCACCCCACACTCCCCCCCACAGCCCCCTCCACACCCACCAGCCAACATAAAAAGCACAACTCACCTATTCAACAAATCTCACAGGACTGCTCCAAGCACACAGGGCACCCATCGCCTCGTCACCCCAATGGCACAGCCTGCAACACAAGAGACACATTACACCCCCCCCCAACCCAGAACTAAAAACACCAACCACCCTAACAAACATCCACCCCTCCCACCCCCCCACCTACACTCACCCCCAACCCCTAAACAACACAACACCATCCACACAACACCCAAGACAACCACCCATGAGGTACTGCAACCCAAACCACCCTTTTCCACAAGACTCTCCAAAAACCAAATTCATCAGGCTGCACAAGAGGCTTGGTTTCAATTCTGCAAAGCAGGACACAGGCACTACTGCACCTGCAGCAAAAGCCTACAACACACAGCACACCACCAACACCCGTGTCCCCTCCACCACCAAAAACAAAGACAAAACACAAACACAACACAAAAGACACAGCTCCCAGAACCAAAAACAAACCTCCGCAGCACCAACAAGCAAAACAGGCAACATTGTAAACTGCCTCCCCTAGGCTCAACACACAACAAACTGACCAAACTCCCACACCCCACCACACACACACACACACACACACACACACACACACACACACACCCCCCCCTACCGCCCCCCCAACC
>NW_005844462.1:0-990 GCF_000455745.1 Alligator sinensis | reverse complement strand
ACCCCCACACCTAACCACTCCAACTATCACTTTGAACCCTCACTCCACCACCGGCACCTCACACCCCATCCAGGAACCTAACCTCCCTTCCCGCACACCCCCCTTGCAAACAGCACGGCCACAAACCCCCCTCCCACACCCCATTCACACAAGCACCCCACACCACCACGCCACACACAACACCAACCACCCAAACAACCCACACAAACAAAATCACACCCAGGGCACAACATACACGCCATTCAAAATACAAACACCGCCCCAAAGCAGTCTCTAACATCCAACTCCATACACCCAACCCCCAGCACACCACACTCACCACCAGCCACCATACAACACAAGAAGCACCCCTTACATATTCTACAACCTCACAACATACCACCAAACACCCAGACACATTACATCCCCCCCCCCCCCCAAACAGACACACACTAAACCATCACCCCAAAAAACATCCACACCTCCCAAGTCCACCCAGACCCCACCAAACTACACCCCCACCCCTCCCCTTAACACCAAGCCTCCCTCCCCACAACACCCCACACAAGCACACACAAACTACTGCAACCCCAGGGACCCAGGCTCACTAGACTGTCCAAAAAGAAAAAGTAATCATGCCACATAAAAGGCTTGGTTCCAGTTCTGGGAGGCAACACACAGACACCGCCGCACCCGCAGCCAATGCCTACAACACACACCAAACCACCAACACCCGTGTTCCCTCCAGCACCCAACAAAAAAGACAAAATGCAAGCAGAAAGCAAAACACAGACCTCCCAGAACCAAAAACAAACCTCACCAGCATCAACAAGCCAAATTGGCCACACTCTTAACCCCCTCCCTTACACGCAACACACAACAATCTCACCAAAGCCCCACACCCCACTACATCACACACACACCCCCCCCTACAGCCCCCCAAACAATGCCACACATCACCCCTGGAAAGCTACGGGCACTGCCCTCCAAACACATGGAAGCACAAAGACC
>NW_005844461.1:0-5809 GCF_000455745.1 Alligator sinensis | reverse complement strand
GTGAAAGGTGGGTCGGGGCGCCTTAAGCACACCTCCCACAACCGGGTGGGTCACCCACCAAGGGGGCCAGAAGATGGACCCAGGAGTGAGAGTCGGGGTAGAGGCTCAGCGTCATGACTGAGCGTAGCCTCGACTGGGCTGGACTGGCCTGGGCTGGGGCCAGGACCAGAACGTCCAAAAGGGCCAGGGGCCCACGGCGAGGGACGCCCAGAGCTTGGAGGGCCTGGGGTTCCCGACTGGCCTTGGAGGCAAGGCCGGGGCCTGCGTGGCCAAAGGTCCCGGGAGGGACCATGTCCGAGGGGGGAAATAGTTTCAGGGAGCGAGGCAGCCCGCCATGAGGGCGGGGTAGGCCGCCTGAATGCAGGGATCTTGGAGGGGTCCCAAGAGCAGGATTCTGGGGCCCAGTGCGGGGCGGTGAGAGTAACAGCGGGTCGCCATCTGCGAGGCATGGGGTGCGGTGTAGGGGAGGTACGGAGTCACAGATAGCACCCCCCTGGCATTGAGGCAAGAAATGGGCAGCCTCCCTCTTAATTAAGATCATTAATTAATTAATTAACATCAAGGCATGGCGAGCGAGAAGGTGGGCATTTGGCCCAGAAACAAGTGGGCGGGCCACAGGGAAATCAGCTCAGAGAAGGCCCCCTGTTACACGGCCTAATCAGAATAATTCTCACACGTACTATAAGACAGCGTGGAACAAGTTTCTAGTATTAGGTACAGAAAACTCCCTCTCACCTGAAGAAGAAAGCACTGTATGTAATAGGTTGTCCAAATACAATCTGTCTGTAATATCTGATTCCTCAGGTAGGATTTCCAGGGAAAAAAATAAATGTCATAGAGACCAAGTAGTGAAAAAAAAATAAATAAATAAATAGAAGAAAAAAAGAGGGAAAAGATAAAAAGATTTCTGGAAAAACTTTGGAAGACAATGAGAGCTTGCCAAGATAGTACTCAGCTCTGGGACAAAACCAGCTGGACATCTTGACTGAAACCAATCCTCTCCCTCTAAGATAAGGGGGCAGTATTGTGGTGCATAACTTATGCCTCTGTCTTTTGGATGGTTTATCCTCTATGCAGTGCACCCATTGTTGTGTAACTTTTGTCAAGTTCCTGGCACATTCAGATCTGAATCAGTCTAGTGGTGCCAGTCCCTACCAGATGTCACTGACAAGAACATAGTCAGTCAGTCCTCATGATTAGGTCCTGTCCCAGGGGCCAGAATCAGTAGCTAGAGAAGAGGCCAGGGTCAGGGACCAAGAGATAGGGCTGAGTCAAGAGCAGTCAGGAGGACCTCAGATTGATAATCAGAAGACAGCTAATAGTCAAAAACCTGACATTTTCTTTGTGTGATTGATTCATTATATGCCATCCTTCCCAGATGCAGCTCAGGGGGGACACAGATACCAGAGGTGTCTATTCTTTCCTGATTTTCACTGTGACTGCAGTTATTTGTCTGCATATCATTCTGGACACTTGTGTGCCAGAAGGAAGTCTATTTTTGTACCTGTAGGCAATTACGTACAGACAGAAACCAAGCACAGGCACTGGCAACAGGATGAGAGGTTGGAAGAAAAACAAGCTTCTTACCTTCTGACTCAATAACCAGGTGACCAGGGCACCCACCTGGGAGGAGAAGGACAGGGGTCACAGAACCAATTTCATGAATTTTTAAATTCAGGTATTTGAAGATGCCTTTTTCTCATTTCTAACATAGCTAGCTAACAACTCTGGTCAGTCATTATCCAGGCCCTTCTCCAATGATCCTTTAGAAGATATGCCACTAGTACAGTCATTGGGAAAATGGATGGAGGATTGTGCCAGAGGGGAGGTGTCTGCCCTGATAGGAACAAGGGCCCAGGCTATCAAGGGCTCTCTCTGCTAGTGGAGCAGCTTCCTCACATCCTCTGACTCGCTCCCATCCTCCTGGTTCCACACGTCTCCCACATACCTTCCTTTTAAGAGCTTCCTTTTAAGAGCCCAGAATTGGTGTTTCCAAACAAGATCCAAAGGCAGCCCTGAGTAGTGCCTGATCTGGGGGCTGGTGGTTAGTAGGCATTCCTGTGAAGCCCAGTTGATCCAGCCTCAAATCATTTGATGCGGGATAAAGGTTTCCAGCTTCTCCCTTGGATGCCCTGGTCCTTCAGAGGCAAAGATGAGAAATCTTTCTCCCTTTGCCTTCCTGGGTGCAACTCTTGGCAAGTTTGGGCCATCACTGAGAACTTTTTCGGTCGTCTAACCCTGCTACACATCCACAAGGTCTGCAGGTATGTTCCCTGGCTCTTACTGCCCCAGCTATGTGGGCAGGCTTGTGGATTCAGGAATGGAAATCCTTCCTGCATGTCAGTGCCAAAAATGACGTGTAGACAACCAAAACACAGCCTCATTGACATCCAGGGAAGAATAGTGTGTTGCCCCCGGAAGTTGGAAACAGGGAATAAGAACAGGAAAAAAGTTCTGGTTAGATTTTGGGATGAGGGTTATCACCAAGCTTACTAAGACATTTAGGGCTGATTTTCACATGTAGGGCTGACATTTAGGAACCTATTTCACCATCAGGTTCCAAAGTGGTACATTTAGAGTAACATACTGGCAGCTTTCAGTACTTGCATACGACATAATCCTCTGCTGCTTCTGTACAGAGAGTAGAATTTTTCCCCAAGACATACATCTAACCTTTTATGCAATCCATTCTGTTTGCACCATAGTTTCATAGTTGGTAGGGTTGGGAGGAACCTGGGCAGATCAACAAGTCCGAACCCCTGCCATGGGCAGGGAAGAATGCTTGGGTCAAACGACCCCGGCAAGGTGATTATCTAGTCTCCTTTTGAAGACCCCCAGGGTAGGAGTGAGCACCACTTCCCTTGGAAGTTGGTTCCAGATCCTATCCGCCCTGACAGTGAAGTAGTGCCTCCTGATGTCTAGCCTGAATCTACTCTTAATCAATTTATGGCCATTACTCCTTGTTACTCCTGGTAGTGCTCGGGGGAACAGGGACTCTCCCATTCCCCACTGGTCCACCCTGGTAAGTTAATATATGACCACCACATCCCTTCTCAGCATTCTCTCGTGGACGCTGAACAGGTTCAGGTCCCATAGCCCCTCCTCATAGGGCCTGCCTTGCTGTCCCCTGATCATGCAGGTGGCCCTCCTCTGGACCCTCTCCATGCTGGCCACTCCCTCCTCAAGTGCGGTGCCCAGAACTGGATGCAGTACTCCAACTGCAGCCTGACCAGTGCCGCATAGAGGGGGAGGATCACCTCCTTGGACCTGCTCATGATTCATCTGTGGATTCATGGCAAGGTGTGGTTAGCCTTCCTGACCATGTCCCCACATTGGCGGTCCATGTTCATCTTGGAATCAACAGTGACTCCAAGATCCTTTTCGGCCTCTGAGCTGATGAGCAGGGAGTTCTCCAGACTGTAGTTATTGTAGTTGTAGTTATTGTGCTGGTTCTTCCTCCCCAGGTGCAGTACCTTGCACTTGTCAGTATTGAAACCCATCCTATTCTCATCAGCCCACCCCTCTAACCTGTCCAGATCTAGTTGTAGCCTGTCCCTCTTTTCTAGCGTACCCACTTCTCCCCACATCTTAGTGTCATCCACAAATTTAGACACGGTGTTTTTCACCCCCTCATCCAAGTCACTTTTGACGATGTTGAACAGTGCAGGTCCAGGGACTGAGCCCTGGGGAACCCCACTGCCCACATCCCTCCAGGTTGAAAATGAGCCATCTGCCACCACTCTCTGGGTGAGGCCCTTCAGCCACTTTCTGGCCCATCTGACTGTGTAGGCATCGACACCACGGTCGCCTAATTTTTGAATGCGAGTGGGGTGAGAGACAGTGTCGAAGGCCTTCCTAAAGTCCAGGAAGACTACTTCCACCGCGACACCTGCGTCCAAGGATTTTGTGACCTGGATGTAGAAGGCAACCAGGTTGGTCTGACAGGAACTGCCTCAAATGAACCCATGTTGATTGCCCCTAAGCATAATCTCCCCTGCTGGTCCCTTGCACATGTGCTCCTGGATAATTTTCTCAAAGAGCTTTCCTGGGACCAAGGTAAGACTAACGGGCCTATAGTTTCCTGGGTCCTCCTTCCTCCTGTTTTTGAAAATGGGGACCACAATGGCCCTTTTCCACTCCTCTGGCACCTCACCAGAGTACCATGAGTGCTCGTAAAACTGTGCCAGGGGTCCCACAGTGACCTCTGCCAATTCCCTCAGCACTCTGGTGTGGAGATCATCAGGACCTGCTAATTTGAACATGTCTAGTCCCACCAGAAGTTCCCTGACTAAGTCCTCACTGACCCTGGGCCTGGCTGCACCTCCCCTGGATCCATCCGGGATCCCAGTGGAAGGGTGTCCCAGTCCCTACTCAGAAAAATGGAGGCAAAGAATTTGTTAAAGAGGTTAGCTTTGTCATCTGGTGTGACCACCAGATTTCCAAGTGTGTCCTGCAGAGGCCCCACATTACCCGGTACCTTCTTGTTACTCCCTATGTATTTAAAAAAGGACTTCTTGTTATCCTTACTAGTCCCAGTTCCGTCTCTGCTTTAGCCTTCCTAACATCCTCCTACAATCTTGAGCAATGGAGATATAATCCTCCTTGGCAATGGCCCCTCCCTTCCATCGGGCGTATGCCTACTTTTTAGCTTTGAGACATTCAAGGATGCCTTTGGTGAGCCATGTGGCCTTTTGAGCACTCTTGTCCCCTTTGATCCACATTGGGACTGTCACCCTTTGGGCTTGCAGGATGCTCTTCTTGAACTCCTAACTCCCCTCCCCTCCGGGACCTCAGTACCTCCCCGACTAGTGTCCTTACCTCATTGAAATCCACCCTCCAGAAGTCCAGGGCTTCTGCCTTGCTGCAGGCCTTTGACACCCTGTGCTGGATGGTGAATTCCAGCAGGCGATGACACTATCACCCAGGTGGTCGAGAACCCGCAGTCCCTTCACCAAGTCATTGCCTGTGGCCAGGACCAGGTCCAACAAGGCATTCCCCCTGGTGGGACTGTGCACCTCCTGGGTTAGATGGAGGTCCTGTAACTCAGCTAGGAACCTGCGTGAGCGGTCAGACCTGGCTGACTGCTCTTCCCAGCAGATGTCTGGATACTTTAGGTTTCTCATGATGACCGCGTCCTTTGACTTAACTGCCTCTGCGAGCTGACCTGAGAATTCCTGGTCTAGCTCTTCCCCATGGTTGGGTCGTCTGTAATAGACCCCCACCATTAAGTCCCTTCCCCTCCGACCTCCTTGTACTCTGACCCAGAGCACTTCATTCTGCCCCTCCTCTGACCATAAGTTTTAGACAGATACTTGGTAACATTTATATGAATATAATAATAATAATAATAATAATCTTTTCCACTAAAGAGAAAAGATTAGACTAAAATGGAGTTTTTATTCTCTTTTGTAATAAAACATGTTCCACCATTGGCCTCAATGGAGTAAAAATGGTGTAAAAACAATATAGGTGAGACAACAATCAGGTTTAAAGTCCCTCACTCTTTAATATAGCTCTTGGGAACGTGTGCATCTAAGCACTTAGGATCATAGGATCCTATGTTTGTAGGCACGTAGGGCTGGAAGGGACCTCACAAGGTCGTATCTTGTTCAGCTCCTGCTTAAAGCAAGATCATCCTTAAGTATCCCTAGTCAAGTGCCTGCCTCACCTGCTCTTGAATGTTTTCAAGCATGGAGACTCCTCAGCTTCCCTAGGCAGCCTGTTCCAATGCCTGACTGCTCCCAGAGTTAGCTAGTTCTCCCTAATTTCCAGCCTCAGTTCCCCTGCTGCAGTGTGAGACCATTGCTCC
>NW_005844460.1:0-5810 GCF_000455745.1 Alligator sinensis | reverse complement strand
AAAAAAAAAAAGAGAAGATGAAGGTCCTTTTTAGACGGTGACCTCAGTCTTGCTATTGGTGGAGAAGTGCCGCTGGGGAGGGACATAGTGGGACGGCGTCTGGCTGAAGACCTCAGGCAGCTTCTCAATACTGAACTGGCGCTTGGTGGCATAGACCTGTCGGCGGATGTCAGGGTGGTGATGGTGGTGGCTAGGGTCCCAGCCTCCCTTGAAGCCAGGGCTGGCTGCCAGGGTGTGCGCGTTGGTTTTCACCACTTTTGCCTTCTGCCCAGGTGTGGCCAAGCCGACCAGGGGGTAGCCATCCTGCAGGGTAGTTGTGTCTTTCTGATGCAGCCCCATGGGTGGGAAGGACAGCGTGCCTGGTGGTGGCATGTCTACGGCAGGAAACCGCTTGTAGAATTCCTCTGGTGCGCTTTCTGCAAAAGAGCAAAAAGATCAGATAAAATGGAGGACACCCAACCCCTTCCTGGACCGAAACGTTCTGATAGGCACGAAGGTAGCCCCTCTGTCCGCTGGGATGACTTCTCCCCCTCCCCACCGTCTGACATCCTTGGTGGCAGCTCTCCATGAGACAAGACCATGAGGCAAACCAGGGCCCGGTGGGCCAAGGGGGATGACCTTGGCAGGCTGGGTGCATCCCGGAGGCTGACTGCCTGGAAAAACAGCGTGTCGGAAACATGCAAAACTCCCAGCTTGTGATTGGCTCATATGAACATTCCGGAACCTTGTTAGGTTCCTGCCTGTTGATAGGTTCAGAGGAGGCTTTGGAATGGTGGGGAATTTTGGATGCTGATTGGGTGGTGACCACATGACCTCTCTCCAAGTCATTCCCTGTTCCATGAAAGCAGCAGCTTTCCCTCCTCAAACCGCCCCTGCCCTTTGTCGTCCCGGTGGGACCCCGGGTGCAGCGCTCCCCCAGTAATGTCAGGATTTGAAGTAAAATTCAGTCTGACTCCTGATCTCATGATAGAGCTCCCAAGTCTTGGGATCCTTTCTTCTGGCCCCAACCGAGCTGTGTCCAGCTGCAAAGTCCCTGAGAGCCCTGGTGGGGCCAAGCCGTGGGGGTGGCGTGGGGGTGCAGGGAGCTCTGCCAGGTCAGCACCGAGCCAAGGCCACAAGGGGTGGGGGGGCTGCTCAGGGCACATCTGCGATGAGTTGGAGGAAGGGGGTTAGAACGGAGCATCTTATGATTCACATACCAAATCTCTTGGTTTTTTAAGAGTTTGTCTCTTGATTTGTGACACGGTGGGGTTGGCAATAATGCTCCCTGCAAACCTGTGCTAAGCTTTGCCTGAGCCCAGCTACACTTGCACCTCCTCCCACAAAAGTGTGCGTAAGAGCCATAGCTGGAGGCTGCATTGTTCTCCGTCCTGTCACCAGTGCTGTCCCATTTCCTCCCCATCTCATCCCACTCCCACTGGCATTTGTGAAATCACAGTTGCTGCTGTCACTGGGGTGTGGGATGGCAGCAATATGGTGATGTCACCCGGCGAATTGGGTCAAAGAAAGGGGGAGGGAAAGCAGCACTCGAGGAAGCACAGTTGGGTGAAGCAGCTCCACCCTGGCTCCGGACTTGTGGGTGTGGCAGCACATACCTACAGCCTTGAGCGTGGCATACTTGGTGTAGTCTGGAGCCTGGAGGGGCATGGTGCTTGTCATCGGCAGGCGGTTGCTGTGGGAGTGTGGCAGGCCAATCTGGGGGACTATAGGGGTGCTGACCACAGCATTATTCAAGTGCATCTTATCTAGGAATGGAAAGAGAGATAGCAGAAGAGAGAGGCATAAGAGTCTTGTATCGGGTTTAAGGCTAGTCTGACATCCTGTGTAATACAGGCCATTACATTCACCCAGATGCTCCTAACTAAGCCAACATGCTTTAGTGGTCCAGAAACACATCTATGATATGAAGACTTTGAGAGATGGAGAATCCACCATTTCCCTTGGTAGTATGGTTCAATGGATATCATCATCCCTGTTAATGCCCTCTTTCTCATTTCGCTTTGTCTGGCTGCAGCTTCCCAACCTTGGTCCTCCTCATACCTTTCTCCACCAGATTCATAAGATCTTCAGTATCTGTTTTTCTTCTCGCTGTGGACTCATTTATATGCTGAGATCATGTTACCCCTCCCTCTTCTGTTTGACAGATTTAACAGATTGAGCTCTCTCTCTGTCTCTTTCTCTTTCTCCCTCTCTGAAAGGCATTTTCCCCAGTCCTCAAACCAGTTTTGTGGGTCTTTTTTGTACTTTCGATTTTCCAACATCCTTTAAAAATGTTGATGCCAGTACCAGACACTATGTCCTAGCATGATCACACAAAGGTTCAATGCAGAGGGAAAAATCACCTCCCTGATCCTCCTTCCTTATTTATACATTGCATTAGCCTTTCTTTCACAGCATCACACTAGAAGGTTGTGTTGAAACGCTTGTCTGCTACAACCCTAAATCCTCTCCAGACTCACTGCTTTCTAGGAGATATTCCTCCTCCCTCTGTAGGTATCACCAGTGTTCCTTGTTACTTGATAAATAACTTTGCTTGAGGCTGTATAAAATGTTTTTGAATTTTAATGAGATTGGGCCTTCTCAACCCCAACCATCAGTTCTGGGTAGTCCTTTCTGCCAAGACACCCCACATCTGAGCCTCTGCCTCCTGAGCCATCAGTGATCTGCTTTTATAGACAATATCATGTTTATATGCTTAATGAGACGGATGCCTCAGAGACTCAAACCCAGGCTCCAGAAGGTTTCGTGAATGGGGCTTTGGTTCTACCTTGGCTGCAAGTCATGAGAGACTGAAAGCCCTCCGTGACGGAGAGAGAACTGGCAGGCCCCATGAAAGGACTTCCAGTTCTCAGTCCAAGTAGGACGCAGTGTCCCAGTACTGTAGCGACGACGTTTGGTGGCCGGGGCAAAGCCTGCCCTCGCCCCACACACAGATCTTGGGGGCACATGCCCCCCATGCTTGCCCAGGACTGCACACAGTAGTGGGAGCTGCCCTCCCCCCGTCCCCATGCCACCCCAAACAAGCCACCTGTGGCTCTGTCCCAGGCCCTGCCCCGGCTAGCCATCACCTGTTGGCACTGCTTTGCTTTGGTGCCTGGGGCAGTCACCCTGCTTGCCCCCACCCTTGCTACAGTACTGCACTGTCCCTCTGGTGCTGACCAGGCACCAGAGCAGCGGGGACAAGGGCTGCACAGCCCTCAGGGAATGTATGTCATTCCTAGAATAGCACCAGGGCTGAAGCAGGCTGGTGGGCAGCATGTGAGGGAAGCTGGCACTGTGGCTGCCTGGTGCACATTTGTTCTCCAGGGCTCTCAGGCCAGCGTCATTCCCCAGCCCTGGCTCCAGAGCAGTGTGTTCACCCTCCTCCTTGAGCCTGGGACAAGTGTTGCTGGCAGATTGACAAGATCCTCCTCCCCACCCCCAGGCAACTCGGTGTTGAAATAAAAGGGCCAGTGGGTTAACAAGCAATTTCCCCGGGTCACACGGACCGGGAGCGCTGTGCCACTGGTGCCGCCTGGCCTCTCCATCCTCCTGCTGTCCAGATGGTTAACTGTAGAGATAAATCTGCTGCTCGGTGGCATGGAAGAGACACCTCCCATCTCTGCCTGGAGGCATGTTGCCTACGGGCACCTCCTAGGAGTCACTCAGGCTCCATGTATACTGCAGTCTCTTCAGTGTTTGCGCAGACAGCCAGGACTGGCTTTAAACTAGCTTGCTCAGGGAGTGGTAGCTGCCTAGCCATCACCTCATGGAGCACAGTGTGGGCAGCAAAACCCACCTGAGGCTCTACCCTTGTCTCCTGGCTTTGTTTTGCAGGCCGTACTGAGTTCTGCTTGGCCAAAGCCACACAGCTATTGATCCCTGGGCCAGCTGGGTTCAAGCTGTGTCCGGTGTGTCTATCCTACCCAGCAGGGACTGTTTTGCAGAAGGACATGAACCTCGCTACCAACCTCAACGCAGCACTGGGGCTTGCTCCAGTTTCTGGGAGGCAGCCTGACACAAGCACTCCTGCTCTTAAATGACAAGAGGGAGGGAGTGAGACCCTCCTACCCCTTCTCCTCAAGTGATGGGTCCTACCCTTCTTGCTGCCTGACTGTGGTGTCTTCCCACCCTCCCTCCTCCATGCTGTGTTAGCCCCTGTGTCAGCTGGCATGACTCTGGCAGCCTGTCCGAGCCGGATAACTGCCAGTGAGTTCTGACCTGTAAGCCATGCATAGATGCAGGCTGCTGCCAGCGCAAGTGTCACTTCCTATCCTTCAGAGAAGCAAGCAGGGGCCTGTCTGCCTGCAGGCCAAGGCATCTCCCCTGAGGCTGTTGCATGGACAGCAGGGAGCATCCTGGGGAAGGAGAAGGGGGCACACATGCCACCGAGGCAGTCATCCAAAGCTGCCAGCCTGTAGCAGAGGCAGGCTCAAACAGAGCAAAGCAATGATGCTGCCTATCAGGCAGCTGCCTGCTCCAGCTCTTAGCGATGGTGGCTGTAGGACAGGCAGGGGCCTGACTGCCAAGGCTCTGCAGCCCCCTCAATGGGCCCTCTTGGCTGCAGTGATGTCCATAGAGCAACAGAGAGAGTGGGCAGGGCAGGGAGATGCAGCTCCAGTTTCCAGGGTAGGGGAGGTCTATAAAGAGCCTATAGGGGCCTAGGAAGAAAATCTGAGTCTTACCGCAAAGGAAGAAACCCCCCATTTGAGACTAGGGCTTTGAAGAACAGGGAGCTACCTCACTCCCTAGGAGCCTCCTTGGCCCCTATGGTCCCGGCTGCAAGTGCCTTGAATTCTGTTCTGTAGTGCCTGGCATCAGGGATGAGCATTGCTCTCCTCAGGACCATTTTTGGGCTTGGGATGCCCTCTCCCAACTTCTCAACACCATATCCTGCCCCCCCCCCCCCCCCCCCCCCCACCCCCCCCCCCCCCCCCCCCCCGCCCCTCCCCAAGGCCTTGAGCAGCACTTCATGCCCTACTTTAAATAAACCCACCACAAAACAAAGGAAACAAAGCCCTGGCTCTGAAATGCTCTCTTCCCACACCTGTCCTGAACTGCCAGGCCTCTGAGCCGCTCCCTGACCCTGACTGCTGTGCTTATGACACCGTGCCCTTCTCCCAAGCCCATTTGGAAAAGTAGAAAGAGACTGGAGGCCTTCCGCTGTCTCCAGACTGGTCGGAGATGAGCTCTTACCTGTGCCATTCCTGGGGGATCCCCGCGTGAGGCCCTCACCAAGCTGGAGCTGGACACTGCCTACGTGGCCGTCTGCCATGTGGTCGGAGGGGCTGTGGCCTGGCTGCTTCAGCAAGTCTGTGAGAGTCCTGGAGAAGACACAAAGGAAATTTGCCAGCCAGTGTCCTAGGGACGGAGTCTCCGAGTCTCCTCAGCTCCTGGTTTTGTGCTACCTCCGTTTCCCCAGTGCACCTCGATTTGAACCAAGGGAAAGCCTGGCTATTCCCACACGGGGGCTCAGTGCACCTCTGCACATGAACCTCAGCTTGGCCCTGAAACACCTACTTCTCTTCTACAAGTAGGCTACTACATCACTCTTCCACACCATCTCATCCCTATCCCGCTGTGCAGGCCTGGGTCTCTCCTGAACAGTGTCTCACATTTCCTGAAGCCAGCACCAGCCGGGGCAGAAGGGAGCCATCCTTTCTCATCAGACTGAGTCTCATTAGTGTGGCACACACTTGAGGCACTTCCTCTTGAAAAACACAAACAGCTTGGAAGGTCCCAGTAATGACAGGAGGGAAGCACCAGCCTCTGATTATCAAACAGACACCACGCACATTAATTACCTTGACACATGTGTGCACACACACACA
>NW_005844459.1:4765-5824 GCF_000455745.1 Alligator sinensis | reverse complement strand
CCCAGCCTGTCCCAGTACCACCACCCCCCACCCCTCTGGACTCCTGGGGTCTTCCTCAGCCCCTTCCTGAACAATCCCCCACAATCATCCACTGTCCCAGACACCTGGGTCCTGACACCCTCTTCCCCTCCAAGGTCTCCCCTATAACTGCCCTGGACTCCAGGAATCCTAGAGAACGAGGGTGGAAGAGACCTCAGGAGGTCACATCTAGCCCAACCCCTGCTCCAAGCAGGACCAGCCCCAACGACATCATCCCAGCCAAGGCTTTGTCTACCCGGGTCTTAAACACCTCCAAGGATGAAGACTCCACCACATCCCTAGGGAGCCTGCTCCAGTGCCTCACCACCCTCCTCCTGAGAGTTTTTCCTAATATCCAACCTCAACTTTCCTGGATGGCAGCGAGCCCTGGGCAGCACTGTGCAGTGACAAGCGGGCAGCAAGGAGCCTGCCTGGCACGGATTAACCCCCCCGGGAGGGGAAGGCGGGCAGCCCCAGCAGACCCCAGCCATTGCCCCCAGCTCTTGCTGCAGGTGGGACCGGAGCCGCGGGCGGCGCATGCCGGCAGATCGAGCTGGGCCTCTGCTCCCCCCCCTCGGCCCCGTCTTCTCCCAGCAAACCCAGGAGTCCGGGCCCCAGCCCACGCCCCCCCCCGCTCGCGCACCAGTGGTGCCCTGCGCACCCACGCTCCCGGGTCAGGACACGCGCGCATGCAAGGGGTGGGCACGGGGCACCAGCGGATGCGGAGTATTCGGGGAGGCACTTGGGTAATACAGGATGCTATGAGGGTACCGGGATGCACTGAGGGCTAGTGGGAGGCACTGTGGGGTGTGGAGCACTGTGAGTAATGGGAGATCCTGAGAAGGTATTGGGAGATTTGGGGGAATAGTGGGAGATACTGGGGGATACTTGGACGTACTGGGAGGTGGGGCACTGGGGGTAATGGGGTAGCCTGGGAGGATACTGGGAGGCACTTGGTGGAGCAGGGGATGACATTGGGGGTAATAGGAGATCCTGGGAGGCTACTGGCAGATACTGGGGAATACTTGGAGTTACTGGAGG
>NW_005844459.1:0-820 GCF_000455745.1 Alligator sinensis | reverse complement strand
GCCGGGGTGGCGGGGGGGGGGGCCACAGAGCAGAGCAGAGGCATGGCCCATGGGGGCTCACACCTCCCCCCAGACTGGGTGCACTGGGGTCTGTGGTGGGGTGGGGGGCCGAGAGCAGAGGGGGGCAGACCTGAGACCCATCCCCACCCCTTAGCCAAGCACGAACCCTTAGCCAGGGGTGGGAGCCAGGATTGTCATAACACTGCTCGTGCAGGAAGAAGTTGAGATGGTGCCAGGAGGGGCACCCACCCAGAGACAGCCGCACCAGGGTCCTGTTATACCCAGCCTGGTGCCCACCCCAGAGGCTGCAGGATCTCAGCCCCTTGTTATATCTCGCCGTGACTGCCCACCCCAGAGCTAGTCACACCGCCCACCTGTTTCTCTCCTGCGTGCATACCTGTACTGCCTTAATGGTGACCATCTGCCCCCCACCCCCACTCCCCCCGTCTTCTTGAAACAGGCTGAATAGTTGAGGGATGGATGGCTGGAAAGGTCGGAAATGGTCCCTGCATGGTTGGTCACTGTGGAAGAAACTGGAGAAGTTGCCGCAACCTCAGAGGACCATGGAACTTCAGGAGATGGAAGGAGGGGGAGAGTTCAGGCAGACGTGGACCCCCCAGCACCCCCCAGACAGCACGTGAGGCGAGACCCATCCCAGCAGGTAAGGGAGCACTGGGACCGTGTACAACCAGGCTTCCCAATGCAGCTGGCTGTGGGGTGATGCTGGGACTGGGTATAATGGGGTCACCCCTTTGAACCAAGGGGCCCAACTCCCCCTGCTCCAGCCAGCTAGTCTCCCTTCCTGTCCCAGAGCTGGGGG
>NW_005844458.1:0-5862 GCF_000455745.1 Alligator sinensis | reverse complement strand
CAGGAAAGGTCCGCAGGAAGAGTTGAGGAACTGGTGGCCTAGCACCCTCCTGGGCCGTGGTGAAGAAGGAGCGTCTCTGTTACATCCTTGGGGGTTACAAGTACCGCGTGAACAAGTACGACAGCAAACGCACCCTGCAGGCGGTGGAGGAGATTCTGGCCGAGGCAGAGGCAGAGGCTGGCAGGAAGATATGGTACAATGTTTTCCTCCAGAACTGCGAGCACTTTGTCACCGAGCTGCGCTATGGCCAGAGCATCAGCCACGAGCTGTGCGCCAGCCCAGGGGTGAGCGTGCGTGGGGCTGCGGGCGGTGCTGGCCTGCAGCTGCAGGAGGTGCCTCTGCAAGGCCCCGATGCCAGCCTGGGGGGCTCGGGCAGTGTGGGGAGGGTCCTGATTGCCACCAGCTCCAGTAGCCAGCTCCTCCCTGTCCCGTAGGTGCTGGATACGGTGACTGGTGTGGCTGTCCCCTCGCTGAGTTTGTTCTCGCTGCCCTTGTTCTTTGTGGTAGTGGCCACTGCTGCCACCATGGGCTACATCTGCTGGAGGCATTTCTAGTAGCTGGTGTTGAAACATGTTTTGGAATATGCCATTATTGTTCAAAACATGTTATACTCACGCTATGATTTTGCTTATGAATGCTTATGCTAAGCAAGCCGTTCACTTATGCTAAATAACCATCTTAACTGTGTCAACCGTTTTCTGAAAAAGCAGGGAGTGAGCCTGCGTAAGTCTGTGCGCTGTGGCTGAGGTGGGAGTAATGGTTGAACGAAGGCTGGTATGAACCAGCTGTAGTAAGTAACCAGGTAAGATACAGGGGTCTGAGGAACGTGGAGATGGTACAACTGGGACTGAAAAACAGACTGGATTGTGAAAAATGAAATGTAACTGGTGACAGAGTCCAAAATAAATCTAGGCAAAAAGGAAGATGGTGATTGGTGAAAAAGCCTCCAGCAGTTTCCAGGCTTTGGTCAAAGTCTGCCCCAAAAAGAAATAAAAAGGCAGTGAACAGTCAGCCTACTGAGGGCCTTGACCACCAACACCAACCTACCCGCACGTTGTGAGAGAGACGACGCCCCCTCTCAACTGGACATCGCCTTGAAGAAGCCTGTGACTGGACATCGCAGCATGACTCCAAGAGCCGCGAATAGGTGACTTAGTGTGAATGGTGTGCACGACGAGTGTGTGGTGTGGCGTGGTGCTAAATAATCGGACTCAGTTGCCCATTACTATGCAATAAACCCTGGTTTGCTGAACCTGCGTGTTGGCTGTATGTTCAACACTGGGAGCCCTGGCCCAGGCGCAAGCATGAATGGCACGTGCCCCCAGCAGCTGGGGGGGGCATGGCAGTGGTGGGAGCACGGCAGCGGTAAGCGGGGAGCTCCCACGGATGCTCTTGGCAGCCAGGGGGGTCAAGCACCGACTACCGGTCAGTGACGCCCCGTGGACGCCGATGGCAGCCAGTGGGGATTGCTGACTGCCTGCAGACGCTGCCGGTGGTGTCTGCGGTGGGGTGGTGAGCTATGACCACCCACCGGCACCGCCAAGTGTCGGCAGTGCCTTTTTGTAGGGGGTGCACGTGCATCCATGTGCACCCCCTACTTGTCGCCCCGTCTTCTTTTCTTGCGCCAATAAAGTGCTTGACCCTGCACAGCCCGTGGCATCGTTCGGGGGGCGGTGGGGGTGGGGGGGTGGGGGGGGGTGGGTGCTGAGCACAGGGGAGCCAGAGAGGTGGAATCGCTGCTGAGTGTCTGGGCTCCCAGATATGGAGCAAACCCAGGTGTCTGGACTCCCAACCCCCACTCTCCCTCCCAGACCATGGGGGTGGGGGTCAGGGCCTGTGGCGGATCTGGGGGGAGAGGGCAGTGACGCCCCAGGGCCACCCCAAGGCTCAGCCCCACCATGCCCTGCTCCCCCCCACCTCCCCTTTTGTCCTCTCTCCTGCCCCTGGTCCCCCATATCTCCACTCCCACCACCGGGGCAGTGCCCCTCCCCCTCCCCACAGCACTGCATGAGCCAGGCGTGCAAAGCGTCACGGGGGGGCGGTACCCTTGCATGCAAAGCATCATGAGAAACGTGTGGTGGCCGTCCGACTTGCCGGGCTATGGCCGGTAGCCCAGAGCGTCAGGTGGGTACTTCGGCGAATGGAGCGGATTTAGGCATGGATGCGTACTGGTAAAAATAGATGGTTTACTTACGCCGCTGATGCGCACAGCGTAGGCAGAACGCTGACTTTGGTTGCCGTTACAAACCTGGCGAGTGCTCTCTGGAACGCGAGAGGGTATCGAGGCGAGACGAGACGAGACGTTCGTAATCGGCTTATCGTGGTACCAGGGAAGGGGTACGTCAGGAAAGTCGGTGACGGGGAGTTGTTGGTGGGTGATCAGTCCGCCAAGTTTACTCCGAGATGCGTGCGGAGTTCTCCAACGAGGGCGGAAACTGCTTTTACTTTTATATAGCTAGTAAGCCAATTACTAGTTGCCAAGTGGGATTAATTTGTAGCCGGCCAATGGGTGGTGCGCATGGTCAGCCAATCACGAGGACTTGTTGAAACTTAAACGATTGCAGCCATTGAACTTGGCGGGGCTTTTTGCTGTGCTGGGATTTTCCACTGTGCCAGAGGCATTTAGTCAATGGGTTCTGACATGCCCCCTTGCCAATGGCACAGTCGGAACTATTATGCTTATAAGCCAATTACGTCTTCGTCGTCTTGTTCGGGGGGTTCATATGGCAAGCGGGTATATACAAAAGCAGATAGCGAAATAAGTTTGTTTTTAAGGTATTGTATAAAACAACAACTAACACATACACAAATACCAATACTAAAAAGAGGCATTAACAAGGTAATAAGGGGGGTTAAGAGGTGTAAAAACCGTGAGGATGCGTCTTAGCCAAACCAATTGAATAGGTCAGATAGCCACCCTTGTCCGATACCTGAGATTTTGTTCACGTTGGCGGCGATTTTTCGCATCGACTCGATTTTTTTATTTAAGGGTATTGAGACATTTGGAAGCATGCGGGTTTCTACATCTGCTGAGAGAGTTAATAGGATTGAGCTAATTACGAGTAGTCCGAGTATGACGGTGTGGTCAGGTGTCATGGCGATGTCACGCGTCGGCGTCTCAGTGTTCGCGGTGTCGCTCTTCCCTTCGGTGTGGGTCTACGACCGTCGTGCGTCTTGGGTTCCGGACCTGTAAGGGAAAACCAAGAGCAGTAAATTTGGGTTTTCGTAGACTTGCTGTCGTAATTGGCGTGGGTACACTTTGCTGTTTAAAGCATCGGAGAAAGTCAGTTAGTGCCCCCTGCAGGTGATCTGCAGTCGGGGTAGGGTCGTAGCGCCATGTGGAAGTGTTGCAGGGCGTGGGTTGGTAGCAGTTTCTACGACGAGTTTCGTACAAGGCGAGGGTCCGCCGGGCCAGGTTGACAGGTGTTTCTGCTGGCCCGGCCGGCGGCGGTTATTCGGGTTCTGTCTTTTTAACATATCGGAAGCCCAACCCCTTCGCCAGCTGTCGTTGTCCTGCATCTCCTAAGACGCGTAGCTGTTATTTAGTGAGTTTGGAGTGGTTCAGGAGGAACCCAAACATGGCTTTCTCCTCTGGCGTCCTCTGGGGTGGCGGTTTCGATGCTCTTCGAGGGTCAGGTTGGTGATGTCTCGGCCTTTGGTACTCAACCGGGCGCTCAGTGGGATGGCTCGGCGCGCTGGCTGGGCCTTTGGGTTGAGCAGCTGCCGGGGGTGTCGGCGTACCCGGCGGGAGGGTTGGATACAGGTTCCCGCCCGGTGGTTCCCCCTCCGCAATAAGGGGGCGGGGCCGTTGGCTGCGTTCCCGCCCAGCCTTTCGTGGCGCCGCCCTCTTCCCCCTTCTCTTCCGGGCTTTCTGAGCCCTTCCCCTTTTCCTTGGTGCCATTTTCAAGCGGTGGCTTGGGGCTGTGCCGCGCCGCCATTTCCACGGCAGGCGGTCCCGCCCCGCCATTTCCACGGCAGCTTTGCTGACCGTGGCTAGCTGGGTTTCTAAGTTCACATTTTTGCGTAGTGGGAGTGAAACTGTGCGGAACAGTACATTAATCATTTTCCCTTTGTCCCATTCGGGGCCTGTCCACCTTGTTGCGGTGCGGCCCTCCGCTTCTAAATTATCACGGAGCTGGGTTAGCAGTTCATGGCTGCGCGACTGGGGGTCCAGAGTCGGACAGTTAAACTTGTCCGGGGGTGTCCCTTCCCATCCTGCCTGACGATATGTAACGCGGCCCCATCGGTCACCCGAATCGGACGTTACGCGCACCCCACTGGGAAGGGGGTAGGCTTTAACTAATCCCGACTCCATTGCTCCTTCCCCGGATCCTGTTCGTGACGCCATGCGGTGGCCGGCCGACTTGCCGGGCTATGGCCGGTAGCCCGGAGCGCCAGGTGGGTACTTCGGCGAATGGAGCGGAATTAGGCACGGATGCGTATTGGTAAAAATAGATTGTTTATTTACGCCGCTGATGCGCGCAGCGCAGGCAGAACGCTGCCTTTGGTTGTGTGGTGAGCATGTTTGTTATTACCCTGAAATAGAATAGTTTTCTGATAAGCATACTGTTAAGTTAACATTAATTTGGATTATTAAGAAGTATTAGCTTTGCAGCTGAATACAAGGCATGACCTGTGGCCTAGCAATGCCGCTGACCACAAGGCAGAATGATAGCTAAGCCTTTGCTTGTGTCAAGTAATCACTTTAACTGTGTTAAGCATTTTCTGAGTAAAACGCAACAAGTGGATCTGTGTCTGTGTGCTGGAAAATCAGCTACAGCACGAAGCAAGATAAGACAAAGAAGCCATTGTTCCAAGTACAGTGATCGTGTCCTTCAGAAGTATCTACCACTGCAAGTTCTTGCTAACGTATCATAATGTTACTCTTACTTAACTTCTAGCTTTTAATAAGTGCTAGTTCAGCTTAATAGAAATATGCTGTTATAAAGATTTGTGAAGCACCGCCCAAATATTGCTTCTGTTAACCCTGTAGTGTTGCCTTGTTGGAAAAAGTATAAAAGAACGCCCCACCCTTTGGGGGGGGCCATTTTGCCTTTTGCTGGCGGCTTTATGGTCTTTGCTCGAGCAAATAAACGGCTGTTAATACTTTACCCGTGGTTGTCTGGTTCCTATGCAGCTAGACAATGAACCCCAGGGAGTTTTCTCCCACCACAGTTGCAGTTACAAACGCAGCGAGCGCTCTCTGGAACGCGACGGGGTATCGAGACGAGACGAGACGAGACGAGACGTTCTGTAATCGGCTTATCGTGGTACCAGGGACGGGGTACGTCAGGAAAGTCGGTGACGGGGGGTTGTTGGTGGGTGGTCAGTCCGCCAAGTTTACTCCAAGACGCGTGCGGAGTTCTCCAACGAGGGCGGAAACTGATTTTACTTTTATATAGCTAGTAAGCCAATTACTAGTTGCCAAGTGGGATTAATTTGTAACCGGCCAATGGGTGGCGCGCACGGTCAGCCAATCACCAGGACTTGTTGAAACTTAAACGATTGCAGCCGTTGGGCTTGGCGGGGCTTTTTGCTGTGCTGGGAGTTTCCGCTGTGCCAGAAGCATTTAGTCAATGGGTTCTGACAAAACGTAGTCCGGGGGTGGGGCACAGGGCCCCCCCGAGCCCATGGGCCCAATTCCCACCCCCCAACAAGATCCCAACTGTGCCCAGAAGCCATTGTTGGTGGAAGAGGAGCAGGCGGGGCTGGGCAGGAAGGGGGCACAGGCTGGCCCCAGGAGGACACTGACACGACGTCTGCCCCGGGGCAGTGTGGGAAATGTTGTCCCTGACTCCTGGTGCCACAAAGCACCACGGGAACCGCCTGCCGGGAATGATGTCATGGCTTGACCCTCCTCTT
>NW_005844457.1:2587-5867 GCF_000455745.1 Alligator sinensis | reverse complement strand
CTTGACTATCAGGGCCATCCCTAGCAGGGGGTGAATCAGGGCAGGCGCCTTGGGCCCCATGCTTTGGGGGGCCCCGTTGAGCCGGCTACAGTGCATCCGTGGTGCAGCCGGCCACCGAATCTGCTGCTGGATTTCTTGCGTCCAGGGGTGGGACCCTGCACAGGCTGATTTGCCCTGGGCCCCGCACCCTGCTCGAGTCATCTCTGTTGACCATGTCACACATGCCACTTTGACAAGTGACCAGTAGAGGGCAAATTTTCACAGATGCTTCCTGTCTTGTGTGCTTTAACACTATTTTGCTAAGAACAACTTTGTCACTTTTCTCAAATTTGATTTAATAGTTTATGATGGGAAGGTGATCAGTAACTCTTCTTTCTGTGAGTTGATCCAGTTTATCATAAAGACCTTTGCAAAGTCTGAACTCTGGTAATTTTTGGAATTTGAGTAATTTATAACATGGTAACAAAAATAACTTACTAATTTTAGCTGAATCCTGCAAACCTCAGGTTTTACTATAATTCTATTTTTACAGCTTGGATGAATTTCACCAAGAAGATTCTATGTATGAAAACGTTAGACTGGCTGTGCTGGATGCTTCAGAGTCCTGTACTGGTATGTCTCTAAATATTTGATTAAACTTTGATCCATTTTAGTACCATATCATTTGCAAGTCACTTAGTATTTGTTTATACTAGTGCTAAATGACTGCATGGTAACAACTATGCAGTCAGTTTCTTGTGTAGATGAGGCCTGTTTCTTAATCTTGCTGCTCTATTGACCCAAATATACTGGTATTCTCCTTGGCCCTACAGAACAGCAGTCTTTAAAAGTCAAAGACAAACGCAGAGTGGGTGGACCAGGATGTAACATATCAGTGAGTCATCAGTATGGGGATAGTATTCTTTGGTTTGGGTTTTAGTTTTAAATTAAATAGCCCAGATTTTCTTCCTCCATGTTTGAAAAGTAAACCCTGAATATTTTTCTTAAACTAAAACTATTACTGGGCTAGAAGGATAGATTTAATTTCTCAGTTGACTGTTACTACACGTTGCTTGGCCCAACTTCTAATTCACTTGAATATTTTGGTTTATATTCTTTTGGCTATTTCTCTGACTGAGTGGCAGAATTTCATCTGTAATCTGTCTGATTCTGATGTCTATCTTGGAGGCTAATACCCCTTAATTTTCTTTTTCCTTCCTAAGTCAGATGTCTCTCTGCATTTTGCTCTTCGTTTCTCTTAATGTATTGTATATATATTGTTCATGTGCTGTTTTTATAGTGTATTGATTATTGCCTTACTGATTTTACGTTACATCTTTGCACTTTTCCAAGAGCCTTTAGTAGATTAAAATTCTAAATGCCAATCAAACTCTTACAAACTAATATAAAACAAAAACCTGTAAACTGACAAAGTAAAATTCCATTTAGTGTAAAATAAGAATGGCATCTTCTATTGCATTAAGATCTGTTCTCACATACTGAAGAAATTTAGCTGTTAAGAAAGCTTGAAAAATCCTAAAATATTTTATTCAATCCCTTTCTATTCTCTTTTAAACTTGAGAGATGTACTTTTCTCAGCATTGTCTCTTAACTTTTTTAACCAGAAACTTGGGTAGTCATAGATGTTAAGATTTTGGTGCAGCTAACCTTTTCAGGATATCTTGTAGATGCCTATACAGTGAAGAAAATAATTACATAATTTCAATATTTTTTTTGTATTCAAAGCGTTAGGTATGAACCCCCCACTTATGATGATATAGTTAGTTAGTTGGGTCAATAACAATATCACAAAAAATCTTAGCCTCATATGTTTCCTAGACCTTCACATCTACAACAGCACACCAATCCTACCATGATAATATATTAACATGACATTATCAGTACTGTAAAGGAATTTCACAGAACCTTGCTCACTTTTTGTCTTAAATTGGAGAATTATAAGCTGGGAAACTCCCTTCTTGAGAGCATGGTGGCAGAAAGAGATCTTGGAGTCATTATTGACTCCAAGATGAACACGGGCCAACAATGTGAGGTCATGGACGGTAGGGCTAACCATACCGTGTCGTGCATCCACAGATGCATCTCAAACAGGGCCAAGGAGGTGATTCTCCCACTCTATGCGACACTGGTCAGGCCACAGCTGGAGTACTGCGTCCAGTTCTGGGCGCCGCACTTCAGGAGGGATGTGGACAGCATCGAGACGGTCCAGAGGAGGGCCACCTGCATGATCCGGGGACAGCAGGGCAGACCCTATGAAGAGAGGATACGGGACCTTAACCTTTTCAGCCTTCGCAAGAGAAAGCTGAGGGGGGACCTGGTGGCTGTCTATAAACTCACCGCGGGGGGACCAGCAGGGTTTGGGAGAGACCCTGTTCCCCCTAACGCCACCCCCCAGGGTAACAAGGAATAACCGGCCACAAATTGTCAGAGAGTAGGTTTAGACTAGACATCCGAAGGCACTACTTCACAGTCAGGGCAGCTAGGATCTGAAACCAACTTCTAAGGGAAGTGATGATGACTCCTACCCTGGGAGTCTTTAAGAGGAGGCTTGATGTCTACCTGGCTGGGGTCATTTGAGCCCAGTTTTCTCTCCTGCCCAGGGCAGGGGGTCAGACTTGATGATCTACAAGGTCTCTTCCGACCCTACTTATATGAATCTTTGAATTATAATCCTGTTGTTTAGACTGTATTGACAGTCTAATGAACACCTTGCTGGGGTCGTTTGACCCCAGTACTCTTTCCTGGCATAGCAGGCGGTTGGACTTGATGATCTGCTCAGGTCCCTTTTGACCCTACAAACTATGAAACTATGATATCAGAGGAAGGGAAAGGTACAGCGTGCTCTTGTGTTAAAAAAAGTCTGACTTCCTTTAGAATGCAGTCTTAATAGAATTTCTTTCATCAGCTCCGTAACAGATGTTATGCAAGTGGGTTAAATCAACTACTATTTTGAGTGCACTGTGTAAGTCATAAATCTCTCGATCTTTCTCTCCTTTCAGAAGTGGTTTCATATGGCATTAACAGCTCTGCAGAGCAGAGGCTTTTAGCATGATACCACAAATTTGTTTGTAACATAATTATAATAGTTAAATGAAGGCTAATTCCAGTTTAAAGAAAAACAAATTCTGCCTTTTATATGAAATAATTGAAGCACATTAATCTTCTCTGATATGGAGCTACCAGTACTACACAGGTAGTTGTTTATAGGTATTTTTTTATTCGGTCAGAATTCTAATAGAAACATTAGTATTACATTCGTTTGGAACACTGCTAGGAGGAG